>NC_037644.1:30000-50000 GCF_003254395.2 Apis mellifera | reverse complement strand
ATCATATATATATAATATCCAGGACGATCCATATACTGATAGAAATTCATCAACATACAGTTACATTAAAGATAAATATATCGCTATATTAAATACGCGTTGCATCAATTGTGTGCCTTATTCCGCGGCTACCATTTTTGTAACCATTTCAAAGCATTATTCTCCTTAATGAGAGAACAGGAGTTATCGAGTGATTTATGTAACAATTAAATTAATTTTGTGAAATTGAACAAAAAAGAAAAAAAAAAAGAGAAAAACAATGAACGAATTTTAAGTTTTTATGATGATGATAATGATGATAATGATGATAATGATGATGATTTTATCTGGGCATGCATACCAAACAAATACATTGATTTTTTCATACATCAACTAATATGTTCATCAAGTATTTACAACTGATGTGCATACATTCATAAGCATGTAAGCATTAACATTGCATCTTACACGAGACATGTTATCGTATACTTACATTTTAGTTGAATTAAAGTAAATGTGTAAGGAATAAATGTACTTGAATTTTGTTGTGTTTTTGCTTAAAAAATAATGAATAAAATGTTTCAATTAATTTGGGGTATCCTCAATTTATCCTGATTATGTTATTCAATAAAAAAATATGTTTATGTAATATAATTATTTTAAATTAAAAAGAAAATATTTAAAAAAATGAATTATATTATATATAACTTCTATAAATCTTTATAGTTTACGTTAACAAAGATTGCTTTGCTGAAATCAATTAATATAAAAATTTATGTAAATTTCTTAAACATAATATTATATTCTTACAAAGCATATTTATGTGAAAAAATTATTAAAATTACAAAAATATGATTTGCAATTTTAAAAAAATTTACGTTCAAATACGCAAGCGCATAACGAATTAATCAGCTAAAAGTTCAAAGTCATTCAGCGCCACCAAGTTAGTTCGATAACTCGAACTCAAAATGGACGTTAATGCGATACGATACGATACGATATAAAGCGAGATACGAGCGAGTGCTGCCACCATTCGCTTATACGAGTAGTACATAGTTGATTGAACAAGGATAGTAACATAGGAACCGCTAAAAAGAGTAAAGGAGTAAAAGGGTGAGAGAGAGTACAGCTGTTGTTAATTAGAAAGAGAAGGATAGAAAGGATTGTGTCGTGGCTATGAAGTAGTCTTATATAGATGGACACGCGCAGGTCACACGACGAAAGGTCAGGATTGTGTGCGTTCGCATAGAGTAAGTGTAGCGGTATCTCACTCTCTCATACCGCGACGGGGTTCGGAGGTGGAGCGAGAGTGAAAGACGAAGAAGCGAGCGAGCGAGGGCGAGCGCGAGTCGGGCCAGCGAGCGTGGAACGGTGTAGAGCGAGCGAGCGAGCGTGTGGTGGTGGTGGTGACGACTGGTGCCGTGGACGGACGGTCGGTCGGCGGTCGGACCGTGGTGTGTGAAGAAGTGAAAAATTCGTAAGTGGTGTGCTGGGTTGGTGAGCTGACTGGTTAGTGGTGATATATCGGGGTCGCGCCACGGACAGTGCCGGGGATTTTTGGTCGTCTTGGGGCCTGTTGCCGAGACGTCGAGGGACGACGCGTGGAACCGAAGAGAGAGACCGCGTTAAAGAGCAATGTCTGACCGGGAAAGCCTGGACGATCAACCGCAAAGTAAGGATGAAGAGATTATACGATCCTGAGTGCACGAGTGTTCGACATGTTTTATATCGGACACGATTTCTAATACGTGATGCAAATGTGCGCGACCCGACATCTTTCCGTGCCTGTAGCACCGTGTGCTGCGCCTCCGGTTACCAGGACCGTCTTTTCCATGAGCAAACACAACGACCTCCGTCGCGGTTGACCCGCTCCGTTACTTCGCGCACGGTCTGTGAGCATCGCGGGCTCACACACGTCCGATCGTTCGTTTCAGTCCTCGTGGCGTTCTGTCAACCGCCGAAAAGAATTGCTATTTTTCAACGATACCCAGGATCCAAGATGGCCGATCGCGTTTCGGCCGAGAGACAAACCCTGTCCTCTTTCCTCCTTTGACTTACTCTCTCTTTCTCTTTTCTTCTCATCTTGTCTTTTTCTCTTTTTCACATTCTCTCTCTCTCTCTCTCTCTCTTTTCCTCTGGCTCCCTCTTTACCTCACACTCCGTACTCATTCTTTCTCTCTCTTTTTCATTCTCTCTCTTTTCTTCATATGTACGAGTGTTCACACACGCGCGCACATGCAGACCCATACACACGCGCGCACACGCACACGACACGCACACGCACATGCACGCACGCACGCACGCAATCCCATTCTTCACTCTCTTTCTTTATATACATGCTTTTAAATTTTCTTTTTCTTTTTCTTATTTTCTGTTTCTTTTCTCCATATTCTTTTTCTTTTATGTTTAAGGCTCTCCTCAATTCAACATTCATAATTTTCGATACTGTTTTTCCTATATCACAATATTATTTTTCCCAGGTGTTCCTTTTGAAATCATATTTATAATCAGAAACCATCCTGTGTTGTCAGTTCCATGTGACAGGCACCCTGACCGCGCTCGGTCGAACAACCGGAATAATCCCGGGTGAACACGCGTGATGTAACCCGCTGATCTACCTATCTGGCACACACGCATACAATATACGCACAACGGAAAGCTAGCCACTAATACATATAAAACACACATATTAACAAACGCGCACATGCAAAACGAAGGAACCATGTCTAGTCACAATTCGCGTAAATTTCACACGTGCCATAGGCGATCCCCACCCCAGAAGTAACTGGCTCTTGGCCTCGAAACGAAACGACCACAGCGTGTATCTACGTATCTCGGCTAGCGATAGAAGTAATTCGATTATCATTGAAAAATACTTGAACGATGCATGTCGCGATAATTTGCCGACCATCGATATTTCAGTGAGATTTGAAATTAAGCGTGTTACATTCGTTATTTGACAAATACTGATTATAAAATACAAATATTCACGGGAATACCAGGGCGTCAATCAATATTTGAAAATATACATTCAACACAAGTACTTTTATAAGTATACTTGTTGAAATCAAGCACAAACGCGTGACTTCGAGCGCGAAAAAACGGCAGTAAATTTGATCAATGTAACTGACGTTGATAAACGTGAAAAATTATGTAATATTTCTGATGGACGGCACGCGGAACGATGGTACAAATGTTTGTCAATAATTAAATAATAATACGACAATAATAACAAGTAGTAATGTTGACTGTTATAATATTGTTGTTATTTAAACATTGATTTTAATTATTAATGATATTTAACAGTAAAGTAATTAATATATACTATTATATTATTATATATTTTATTTTTATTATTTGTTATAGTTATCTTATTTGTATTTTTTGTATTGCTTTACAATTTTTCATTTTGATCTTCCATATGTAAGATTTCAAAATATGTATATGATGTGCTTTCTTATTCCATTTATTTTATTAATATTAAAGAGCAATTTGATCATGATATATTTTGAAATAGTTTATGTTAATACGAAATAAATGTTATCTAGTATACGTTTTGCAATTTGTATAATTATTAATAATAAAAATTATTTTTATTTTTTAGGATATGGAAATCCAGGTGGTATGGATGCTGGAGGGACTGATTTCGATCCTGGTGAGTAAACAAAGTAATAAAAAAATTATATATATATATATATATATTTACAAATACAAAAGCTTTATATTAAAAATCAACATTCATATCAAGGATTTTTTTAATAATTTATCTATCTATAAAACAGTCTCGTTAACATTTATAATTTATATTTACATTTATGTAATTTAAGTATAATTCGAATAATATCTTTTAAAAATTATGTAACTAGTTTTGCAAATATTTTACTTAATAATATTGACTCCTGAATTTATCGAGTTATATTAGAAGACCAGGATCATAAATCATTAAGTAAATTTAGATAAACATTTATCTTTACAGCGAAATATTTACAATAAAAGAAGCTTTTTATTCTTTGAAATATTGCCTTGCTAAATTTCTACGTTTTCCATAAATATTTATTAAATTTAATCCATATATAAAATTTTTTAAAAATTAGGAAATACGTCAAAGAGATTTTTTTCTGTCTTTCTCTACATTATCTACATTTTAAATTGTAGATTTCTTTTTAGAATATTCTTCGAATAATTCTTATGCAGCATTTGTCTACTACTCTGTTTTCCAATCTCCACGAAAAGCTTTGCCATCGCATCAAAATCACCTTCTGAACCTATTCTCGGCGGGCGGGCGGGCGAATCGTGCGAAACGCATCGCATCGCATCAATTTCGGAGCGTTGAAAACGGATTCATCGAAAAATGGAAGTCAAGCAGAGAAGGAGTAAAAGTAGCAGCAGTAGGCAGCAGACAGCAGCAGGACGAGTAAGAGGAGTAGGGAATCGTACTAGCGCAGTCAGCTGGTCGTGACGTCATGCGATCATGTCGTGTGCTAAGCCTCGTGGTGGGAGGTGCAACTCTGTCACGTGGTCGAGCAGTGAAGTCACGTGGCGCGCATGGTTCGTGAACGCAGAAGCCGGTGCGAGATGGACGCTGATTGGTCGCTACGATTTCACCACCATGATGTGCGCATTCCATCAGCATGACGGCGGGCTCCATGAATGACCGGCACGTCATTCGTGTACAATTTCGTGTTCGACGACGCTTTGTCGTTATTACTTGGATATTGCTTTGTCCAATTTCCCATTCAACAATATGTTTTACATGATCTTGCGACGAACTGTGTGGTATCGAGTGCAAGAGAGCGCAATGACAACGACCAATCGACCAAACGCGATGTGTCATCACAAGATGACGGAATTGTTTCATTAATGGTTTTTTCATCTCGTTCTCCTTGTGATAATTGTTACGACGATTTCTCTTTTTTTTATTTTTTTTATTTCTCAAGTTCTTAATCACAACGTTTATGTGTATTTGTGAAAGTTTCGAAGAAATTATTGTGTTACAATATTTCGTTCATCGTACGGTCTTTCGACGCCAATTGAAAATCCTGCTTTAATTTTTCAGCAGTAAAGCCGGCTTGAAGACCGATGCACTGTGAAGATAGTGCGAGTTCGTGATCGAGTCACTCATGCGATCAATCGAGTTCGCGACATACATGAAATCTGTAACTGATTTTCTCGAATGAGTTACGCGAGTGTTTTATTTGATCGGTGAACGTGTAATCATTTTTCAAAGTGTATTACTCTTATTTAGAAATGAATATTTTTTCTGTTTTTTTTCGTTTTTGTTAAAATGGTGACTAATGTGAGAGTTTCGTGAGATTTCATCTCGCCAATGTCTTTAACTTTAAAGGAATATTGAATGTGCTGGTGGTTCAATAGTTACATGAAAATCGAAATGAAAGCTATATCAATTTTGGATGGATTTATAAAAATATTTATAAGAAAATTTTAAAATATCAATTGTTCCTATAACAAGAATAGAATTTCTTGTGTTTTTTTTTCTTTTTTTTTTTTCTTTTTTTTTTTGAAAGTGTTTAAATAAACGATGGGAGAAATCGTAGAAATTTCGCAAGGCGATATTCAACAAAATGCAGTGAATGGTTGGGGCGACACTATGGGCAAAATACAATACTGGTGTCCTGAAGGTAGCTGTTATTCAATAATCTTAATAGTTTCATATTTTTAAAATATGTATCAGAAATACTAAATAATAATATTCACAATTTATTTTCGCTAATTATATTTATAAAAGTAAATAATAAATATCTGAAAATTAATAATTTGTAATTAAATACATATATAACATTTCTTATAAAAATTAAACTTATATTATTTTAACGAATTATATTATTTTGCTTTGACTTTGACAAGAATTGAACATAATAAATATTATCTTAAATAAATGTTAAATAATTAGATAATTTTATAATATTTCGCATATCGTTGAAAATCGAGCTTAAATATTCATTGTAATCCATGCATTTAACAATGTATTCAACATAGATAATATTAAAAATTGTAAAGATTTTTGGAAAAAATTTATTATTGACTTTAGTTTATGTAAAAAATAGTAAGTATATGCTTCATCTATTAAAAAACAAATCTTAGATTTATTATAAATATGATAAAATATATTGTTTCTCTGTAATGTCTCTAAAAACATCCCTAGAAATTTTGTATAGATATGTCTAGGTTAGGTCGCGTGACGCAAGACCTCAATCTAGTCGACGGGTTTCATTTTCTTAAATGTTGGCATTTTAGTTTCGATTAGAAGAAAAAAAAGGTTCTAGAAGCTAAATTGCGAATGACACGTTGCGTATATACGCTACTGAAATATTTGCTCGATGATTCAGTAAAGTGGTAAATGTTAAGAAACTTTAGATTAAAAATAGCAGACCAGACATTATGGAAAAACTTGAGATTCTCGAAATTGACAAAACTATTATTCGTATATATTTTACAAAGAAAAATATAAAAAATGCAAAAATGGAAAATAAAAAGTATTTAATATCATTTCTTTTTTTTTTAATGATTAGAAATTTATATATGTAACTTGACGAATCTTGCATTCTTTATCGGCTGCCACGTCTCTCACGGAGATAATTTACCGACCGTGAGAAACAGTCGAAAGCGGAATTCACAGAAATCCATTGGCGCTTTCGTCACTCGTTTCAACGAATATTGTAACGAAATCAAATGATTCAGAAGTCAACGTTGGAATAGTACACAATGCGTTTCGCAAAAACTCATCGACTTGTGAATAAGTCAATGAAATCAAATCAAATCAAATCTAACCTCAAATTTTCTTTATTCCAAAAGTTCATTAAAATCTAGATTTAATTAATAGTTGCTGCGTAAATAAATTTACTGCTCGATTCTACTCGAATTTATTGCGATCAATTATTTTAGATCAATTATTTTTAGATTTTAAATAAATATAAATATATTTAACAAAAAACAACAAATACATCGTTTTCGAATAATATCAAGGATCTAAACAATTTTAATTATAAAATATTTAGAATTATAAAATATTATGTATATATATATATATATTTATATATTTATATATATATGTATATATATATATTTTATTTAAAATAAACTTTTTAAGAAGATTAATAAAAATATAGTGAAAAATTCGATTTCTTTTAGTTTAAAAAATAATGTTTTGATTTTATATAGTAGTGATAATAAAATTAATAATTTTATACCATTGAATTAAAAAAAAAAAAAAATTCGCTTTTCACGTGATTTTCATGATCAATGATGAAATAGATGATTAATCACTTTGCCTTTAACATTAGATAAGAATTTTTCATAAATATTGATCTAAAGTTATTCATTAAAAAATGTAAAAGTTTAAATATCTAAAATTTGAAAGTAATGTTTTCAAATATTTTATTGCCTCTTCATTTCTTTTAAATTTTTCAAAATATCTAATAGTTATAATTTTTGGTAAAAGAATTGATTTTAATTCGATTCTAACTTCTTGAATTTCAATATTCTTTTTCACGAATAAATTTCATTTTTATGTCTTAAAAATCTTATTTTATTCTTGATTTTTTTTTTTTAATTAATTCTTAAAAATTTTTATATTTAGAACATTTTAAAAAAAATTTTTAATGAAAATTATGATGATATATTTATATATTTATATTCTCATAAACACAAAATAAAAATGAAAATTTTCATTTTTATTACATCATATTGCATCATTATTTTTTTAATTGCTTTCAATTACTTATCACTTTTCTTAAATAATTTATTATTTATAGAAATTTTTTATGTAATAAATAAAATGATATTAATAATAGATAAAATATAAAAGATATTTTAATACTTGAATTAATATTATTCAAAATGATAGGATTTAGATTTATTAATTTTATTATTAATAAATATAGACATTTTAACCAAATTAATATTGGTTTTTATTGATAATCATAAATAATTTTATTGATATCATAATTATATAATATATATATATATATATATATATATATCTTTATTTTTATTTTATTAATTATTAATTAATAAAACATTAATTATAACTATCTTTATATATATATATATAACTTTTTATTATAGATTGATAATTTTAAAATAAATATTAAAAATTAGCGAACAGAAATATCAGAGAAATATATTGAACTATAGAAATCATATCGAATGAAGTATCACAAGAAAACCTGTAGCTTGTTCTAACGGTACAAAAATTCAACGAGGTTGTGTTCATCATGAATCATGCATGCGCACGATGCGTTCATAATGTACAAACCATCTTTACTGTTTATCTTTCACAATCATTGTTTAGTAATATAGATTGAAAAAAAATAAATTGAAATTAAGTTAAATACTTATGCGATTAAATTAAATATTTTAATTTTTGTTTAAAATATTACAATTAGAAAAATAATTTAAACGAAAAACTTTTTCTTTTTCTTTTTTTTTTTTTTTTTTTTTTTTTTGCTTAAATTTTATTAAAAAAAAAAATCTATATATATATACAGAGAGAAAGAGAGAATTTTTTTTAGAAGAATTTTAAATTTTGAATATACTAATATAATAGTAAAAAAAATAATAATAATTATTTAAAATTTTTTTATTGTTTTTATTGTTTAAGAGTAATTATACATTTATCTATATTTGATTTCGTTTCTCATAAATTCATTAAGTGATTGAGTACCATTGAAAATCAGCCAACAATGTCGTAATCGATCGTAATATAGTTGTATAATTAGACATGATAATTATAATATAATTATGCAATTCAAATTCATCATAATAACGTATCATAATTGTGACCGATTATATTATATCAAAGTCAACATTATGCACCTATTTTGATGAATTATTAAATATTCGTAGATACAAACAACTTGTGACTCGAATATATAAATTTAATTTCCATTTAAAACTATATTTAACATAAAAATGACGAGATTTTAATAATTAGAAGTGAAGAAATATTCGGAAAAATAATAAGAATCGATCAGTTTTCACAATACTATTCAAAGTATCTCAGCTTAGACTTTGAAACCTATCAAAATAATTCGTTCACATATTCGAACTTACTTAAGTTCTATATTTAATTCAATTTACAGTTAATTTCAAAGTATTCAATTTTTTATTATCAACGCGAACGAAAAAAGTGACGATTTCTTGAGAAAAAAAAAATAAAAAAAATAAAAACAAGGAAATTTCTCGATTAATGTAATCAATTCGAAGAAAAATCCGCAAAGTTTAAAAGTTAAAGGACAACAACTTGAACCCTCTAATTTTCTCTATTTGCTATCCACATATAGTTAATCCAAAAAAAAGAAAAAAAATAAAAAGAAGAAGAAGAAAAGAATATCAGGATTGATGCGTCGAAGGCAAGCAGTTGGTCGGACGCGATCGACGTTCATGGAAACGATATCCTAGTGGTGGCGGTTGCGGGGGCGTTGAAGAGGCGAGAGCGCAGAAGGAAGAACGGAAATATGCAGTTCGTATTGAGGCAGGTCGGTGCAGCGCCACGAGTCGTGCTCCAGGCGCAGAGATCAATGTACCCGCCCCCTTCGTGCCTCGCCGTTGTCGACGTCCACATCGAGTCCGCCTCATAAATCCGGGAACAAGTCCGAGATGCGTCCATGGGATCGTGAGGAGACTTCTTCATAAGGGCTTTTTTTTTTCTTCTCTCTCTCTCTCTCCTCTCTTTAATCGAGCAACGGAAAATGGATGAGAATGTGCCGGTTACATAAGATTTCACAAAAGGTGTGTCGTCGATGAGGATGCCGGTTTAATTCACGTGTGAAGATATACTTCAACGAAGATGTCACGTCAAGATCGAGGGATTATTGGATAAAATAACGGAAACGTAAAAAGAATTCTCGAAAATAGAAGATAATGGTAATCCATGATTTTTATTGTTGAAGAAAAAAGAGTACGAGGTGATTCGAGGTGTTATTTCAAAATAATGGTAAATTTCTATCTAATTAGCGTTATGTTCTGTTTGAGTTGAGTGAATCGGAAACTAAGTTTGCAACGATTAAAGGGCAGAGGATAATGAACTTTTTGAAAAATAGAAATGGAGAGGAAATGAAGAAACGTAGAATCTAAATAGAAAATTTGTGCAAGGTGATGACATGTTAATGAAGAAACGAAGCCTCTCGAAATGGTATTTAAACTGTTCGATAGAATTGATCATGTCGATCAATAATTTCTAGTCACCACTCTTCCATGAGAGAATCTAGTTCGACCACGTTCCTCGTCTCCTGATAATAAATGGTGACCTAGCGGAGTGACAGAGATCAAAGGTGGGGTTCGAGAAGCAGTTGTGAGAGCAGTGGAAAATGACGGACGAGCGTACTGGTGAGCCAGGTTGCGCAGAGACGCAGCTCGAGGCTGACGAGGACGATGGTCGACACGGTGAACAACTGTGAAATCATCTCGCGATATGATGAATTTCCTATTCGACGTGACGAAACGAGAGAAGAAGAACGATAAATCTATGTTCTGCATATTAATGCTTTCTCCAAGGAACTGTAAATCGGAGGAGCCTGGGTGAAAGAGGGGATGGAAAAGAAACCCGGGGGTGTGAAGAAGAGGAACGGGATAGCCGATGATGCAATCATGCGAAATCCATCGAGCATACGGAAAACGTCCTTCCAACTGTCGTTTTCGTCGATGGACGAAGATTAAAGAGACTGTTATGGGTGGGAAAGGGTGTGGAGGGTGAGAAGAAGACGAAAGAGAGAGAACTACGGGAAGGAGGAGAGGGGATAAAAAAGAGAGTGCGCGTAAAAAAAAAAAGGGGGGGGGAAAAAAAGACGTATCAACGAACACGGAGAGAAGAAAGAAAAGAGGGATGTCGAGGAGAGAGAGGCCTTTTCTTCATAGAGTGTTCTCGACCCTGTCCCAATTTCCAGGCTCGTGATATAGGCATGGACTCGAGGGCGCGATATTACGGTTACGATTAACCGGCAGCAAGATGCACACGAAGCGGCACTCACTAGTCGAAGAAACATGTTATATCTTGAGAATAGAAGGAAATTATCGAAAGTAGTAATTGATTGAGGGAAATTGATTGGAGGAGTAGAGAAAAAAAGAAAGGAGGGGGGAGGGGGAAAAAGGAGTGAAAGAGAAGAAAGAGAGAGTATAAATATTAAAGGCGAGCAGAGGGAGATGAGAAGGAGGATAGGAATAGAGAAGAAACGGGGTTCATATGCATGAACTATCGATATCGTCGTGTGTATAGGCAAAGCAGAATGTTCAAGAGCAGGATCTTCCAGGGCGATCTCAGCCCTGTCCCAATTCCGGGCAACTTGCAACAGTCCAGTACGTAATAATGAGGGAAACCCTTTACAGTTAGATCGATCGTTCGACGCACGTTTCGCGCAGGGGATCAATCCTTTCGGCTCTCTCTGACTTACGAGCATGAATATACGTTTCAAATTGTGCATTGTATTTTTTTTCTTTTTTTTAATCTCCTTTGCAATCATTAATTATAATTTCTTTTTGTTCCTTTCTCTTTGTCCATCAAAATATCATAATATCCGAAAACGATCGTATTATTCATATATTATCATATATCATATATAAATGTTTCATATATATTTCAAATAACTGATCGAAATATATCAATATTATTGATAACAGTAATATCTTTGATACTAGTTATAAAAAGTATTCAACATAGTACAATTACATTCTATCTATTCATTTCTTTCAACTCTTATTAATTATTCCATCTAGAAAATTTCAATCCAAACAAATATTAATTTTCTTAAACTCCATTTCATCAAAAGCATATATATTCTTTTAATAATAACCGTGCTAACTTTCTATATTGAAATTATAATAATTTCCTTCGAACAATCCATCCTCTATAAAAATTATCCTATATCAATTTTAGTAAATCCAAAGTTACGTCATTTAGAAGTCCACATATTCTATCTACGTCAATCGAAAACATTTTAATTCCTATATAAAAATCCCTTCTTAAATATCTATCCTTCTTTTGAAACCCAATACGACTTGTACTTGCACTCTCGACCATGGCTGGCTCAATCGAGTTACTCGTCCACGGCCAAAAGCCTCTTTCTTTCCTTTTTTTCTTAGAAAAGACAGGACTGATAAGATGAAAAAATTATGTAGAGGTGTATTCGATAGTCTGAGAGGAGCACCAAACGGGTCGTTGACCTGTTTGGTGCAGCTGTTATTGATCGACGAGGACGAGGACTAACAACATAACTCCATCGTTTCATCTCTCTCGCTCCTGCTGGATCCTGATCCTTCTTGGCCCTTTTGCAAGATTCCGCTTTTATCCTTCATCGCCAAGTTTCGTAGAAAACGAGGTATCGTTAGATTCACCTTGTCCTCGAATGGTGATCGTCAAATTTCCGATACCCCTCCGACCCAGAAACTCTCCCCGTAGCTCGAGGGAATCCGGTAAAGAGCTGACCCAATAAACACTGGGTGACCTCTTTCCGGACTTCCACTCCTTACCCTTGTCCCTCTGACCTGCGTGCAATCCTTTCCTCTTCTCTGTTCTTCTTCTACTACTTCTTCTTTTTTATCCAGCGATAATCGTAAAGCAACCATGGCAATCGTTGGAACGACCGGATATCCTTTCTCCAGTAACGGGCAATTTTTCAATATTCAATTAATCATTGTTGAAATAGTTGAATAGTATGAATGTAGAGTATTACAAGTATTCTGGAGTAACGAAGTAATGTAAAGTATTATTATGATTCGATATTGAAGAAAATTGAATTAAAATCTTTTGAAACAAAGTTTTGTCTTTGTGAAAATTGATTTTGGAAATGTGTATGTGCTTTTTTTCTAATGTAGTATATCAAAGTTTGTTAATAATTTTAATTTTATGGATAAAATTTTCCTTGAAATATTACAAAACATCTATTCTTTTAAACTAAAATGAACCAAAAATTAAATACTATGTATATATTTTCTTTATGAATAATTCATAAAATGAAATATTACAAAATATATAATTAGTGTAGATGGATTAATTGTTATTAATATTAACTATATATATATATAAGATATAAGAATAAAAGAGAGAGATATTATTTTATAGAAATTAAGTACATACACATTTAGTATATAAAAATCAAAAATAGTACATAACATCAAAAATAAAAAATAGTTTTAGTCATTTTCAATTAGGATATTATATTCAAATGATACAAAAGAACGAAGGAATAAAATCATAATAGTATTATTTTTAAACTTTTTTTTATATAAAGTAATAGAAAAGATAAAAGATTTTGAATTTATTTTGATATCAAGAACTATAAATGTATTCTAGTTTAAAAATTATATTTAATCATTATATTCGATGTTAAAAAAAATTTGTCTCAAAAGAGATAAGATTAAAGATTAAAAAGATGGGATTTAATATAACTTATCTTTGTTCTATATATCTTTATATAGAATATAGATTTTATATATTTTTTATAACTATTATTTGATTATAAATGACTAACTATACAAAATTTAGTTAAGTAAGTGTAAACACGTATTTTGCAGGACTTGTTTTTTGACTTTCTATGGGATTCAACGGATGTTGGTCATCCAACATTATCCTAAATAGTGTCTCATTAAATAAGGGATGATTTTTAGGTTTCGAGAGTCAGTCAGTCGAATCAGAAGAGAAATCCTATGGAGACATTGATGATGGAGAGAAAGAGAGAGTTAAATCGAATGAGAATCTGGAGAATCTCTATTGTTGTTATCTTTGTTAAAGAAATTATCTCTTTTTTTATTTTTCTTTGATGAGAATTTTTTATAACATCAGATGGACTAGAATAAATATAGGACATCTTGTAATTGATATAATCAAATTGGTTCTAATTGAGACAAGAATGATTTTATATATTAAAAAAAAAAAAGAAAAAGAAATAAAAATAAAAACATAAAAAATAGAATAAAATAATCTTTTTTTTTTTACAGAAAGATTAATTTGGAATATTATATAGCATAGATATGGAAATATTATATTGATCTATAACGAAATTTCTTAATAATTTTAATTAAAATTTTAATTTAAAAATAAAAAAATTTTTTAAATTTTATTCCATTTAAGTTCAAAATATAAAATGTCTCCACTTATTCTTTTCATCAAGGAATTTGCAATTTAAAAATTATACATTTATTATACTATTACATACTATTATACATATAATCATGGTGAAACGAGACAGTTTTATAAAATAGTAATTGTAAATTATCGATGAATATAAAAAATGATGTTAATTAGATTTGTGTAATGATTTCAGGCCAGCAAGGTCAGCAAGGCGAACAGGAGTTGGCAACGAAGATGTTGCAGATCCAAAGTAAAAGATTCTATCTTGATGTAAAACAGAACAGACGTGGGAGATTTATCAAAGTAGCCGAGGTATTTTTAAACTTATTCTTTGTACAAGTCCTGGTCGACTCGTTTTCAGATTTAAGTTTGAACTGTATCGTTGTAATTGATACAACAAAATATAAATTCTACGATGTCGAAGAATTATAAATGAACGATTTAGAAAAAGGATTAATATAAATTACATTAGATATATAAATACTTTCAATTTTCCACAAATAATAAATTTTAATTATATATATATAATTAATATTAATAAATAAATAATAATATTAATTATATATTATATATAATAATATTTAAGATATCTATGTGGAAGAATTAAAATAAAGTAACTTAATTTTTATGGATAGCTATCTAGCTTCATTGTCAATAAGAGATTTAAATATAATTTAAAATAAAGTTCTTTTTTTTTTAATGTAAAAAAAAAAAATAAGAAAAGAAAAGTAAAATATTTTTATTTTCTAGATCGGCGCCGATGGAAGGAGAAGCCAAATCTACCTGGCACTCAGCACAGCATCCGAGTTTCGGAATTACCTTTCAACGTTTAGTGACTTTTATGCATCTTTAGGTAAAGTGCAATCTTCAACTTCAATTGCTATAAGATTCCATATAATGCCTTGAAGAAGAAAAGTCTCTTCCTATTTTTGTGCATCAATTTAATTGAAATTTTCACTGGTTTCAATTGAAAAAAATTTCCTTCGAATTACAATTTTTATTTTAACATTCTTAACATACGTAAAGAAAATACAAATTTCTTGTTTGTATATAAAGAATATGTACTAATTGGAACATTCTTTTTAATGAGGCTTTTTGTAATAATAGTTTTTTTTTTTCTCGTTTTTTCCCTTACTTTTCCCTCTGTTTAAACTTTTGAATTTATAGGTCCACCAAACTCGGAGAACGTGCCAGATGATGGGAAATTAAAATCAGAAGTGATGACAAAGGATAACAGGCGGTATTACTTGGACCTCAAGGAAAATACTCGCGGCCGTTTCCTGCGGGTGAGTCACCCTGTATGTACCAGCCAATGCATTTACTTTCTACGCTAACTGATAAGGAAGAGAGAGAGAGAGAGTCTGTCCTTTGTGGATACCGTCTTGAAGTGAAAGGGTCAACCTTTTCAGATGGTAAAAACATTTAGAGAAAGAAATTCGGCTGGGGAGAACATATTTCAAGAAAAATGTGGTTTAATCGAATAAGCCGCTTTTATCTGCACATGCTTCAATTTAAAAAAAAAAAAAAAAAAAAAAGAAAGAAAGAATCTATTATGAAATATTTGTTGAAATAATATTATTTGTTGCACAGGTGTCGCAGACGATAACACGAGGAGGACCCAGGACGCAGATCGCGATACCAGCACAGGGTATGATCGAGTTCCGTGACGCGTTGACAGACCTCCTCGAAGAATACGGTACGGACGATGGTGGTTTCAAGGGTGATTTACCAGAGGGACGATACATGCGCGTGGATAGCAAGAATTTCTATTTTGATATCGGCCAGAATAACCGTGGTATCTACATGAGAATTTCTGAGGTACGTGCGTATCGCTAGCTAAAAATACAGGGTGTGTCTCTTGACTCATGAGCTGAATACATTACTCTAAGGGTGGATTGGAAGGAGAAAAGAGTTCATAAAACGTTTGATCAATTTATTTTTGTAATTAATTTCATCAAATTAAGATTGTAAATCTATAAATTTTATGTATATTAATTTTATGTATAGTATATATACATTATAAATATTCAATTATTATTAATTATTCAATTATTATTAGATATCAAGATAATTATCGAAATAATTGCAAATTTATTTAGAAGAGATAATTTAAATCTTAATATGGCACGTATAATATGATTTAAATTTTAAATATATGAAATATATAATCTTAATATTATATGTTATTTAATATAATATATGATTTTAGATTATGATAATATTAGAAATTAAATTATAATATTATTATTATTAGCATAAATATAATTAGAACTTGGAAACTACTTATATGAATGTACATTAACACTAATATTTTTACTACGATTTTTTATTGTTTAATAATATAAAATCCAATCAAATATATCAATGTAGAATATCGATTCAAAAAATCACGGTCAAAATTTTATAATATTATACGCCTTAATTTGAAAAAAAAACGAGATTATCTAATTTATCTATTAAAAAAAAAAAATATATAAAGAAAGAAAGAAAAAAAGAAAAAAGAATAAGAAGAAAAATATGATAAAAAAAAATATGTTTTTACAGGTGAAGACACACTTTAGAACAGCAATCACCGTACCAGAGAAATCCTGGGAACGTTTCCGTGATATATTCGCAGATTATTGCGAAAGAATGAGAGAAAGAGGCGCTGGGAGCAACGTCGGCATGAACAGCGGTGGCGGAGGAAATGTCTTGCCCGAGGGGAGGGGCTCGGTGGTGGCACAGGTACCATCACCATCGACCTCACAACAGCCTAACCCCAATCCAAATTTAGACTCTCCCTTAATGAAGTGAAAAAGGCTTTAACTTAACTTGAACATTGGAATTATAACCGTAACTCGTTTTCAAGTCATTAAGCGAACTAAAGGAACTTGTCAGAGTCTATGCCATCGTCATCGCCATTTTCATCGACATCGTCATCGTCATTGTCACCGTCACCGTCACCGTCATCGTCACCGTCATCGTCATCGTCATCGTCATCATCATCGTCATCGTCATCGTCATCGTCATCGTCATCGTCATCGTCATCGTCATCGTCATCGCCACCGTCACTATCACCGTCACTCGTCGTCAACTGAAAACACCAAAACTCGCCTGGAATGGATTCTATATATAAATATATATATACATATACATATATATATATATATATATATATATCGTATATATATATATATATATATATATATATATATATATATATATACATATATATATATCGTTGCAGAGTTCATACAACCAGTCAATACTGGTTGCTCAATATAGAAATTCGTAATTGCACGCAGATCCGATAGAGAACGATATTTGACGTAATTGATCATCGTCATGTTGACTTCCGATCTATCGGCCACCACTAGTTGTTGGTGAAAAAAGGAAAATCAAAAAGGAGGAAAAGCAGAAAGGAAAAGAAAAAATAAACGGTGAAGGATAGTGGATTAAAAGAGAATAGATGATGTGTGTGTGTGCGCGAAACAAAATAAAAAACGAGTCTGCCGCTCGTGCGATTCCATGGAAATACGCAACGACGGAATCGTGGATATATAGAATTATTGCGCGATGTCCTTAGGTGGATACGAGTTGCCATCAATTAACGTTATGAGTACTACCGTTCATTTCCTGAAATATTTCTCTGTACCATCTTTACCATTTTATTTTAATTCGTTACTTATATTTTCTTTCTCGCTTATGAAATTTCTTATAAAAAGTCAGCTTTCAAGCTGATTTATCTACTTTAATTAGATTAATCTACATTAATTCCTATGAAATGATGAAAAAAAAAAAACGATTAGTCAATGGGAAATGAACTGTAGTGGAGATCACGTTACAATTGAATTTGATCGTTCAGAATTTATGAATAAATGAATAGTTGTTATATTAACGATTATATCGCAAGGAGAAAGGAGAGCGTGGTGTGGAGACTAAAATCCCGTTGATCGCGGAAAACGGCCAATCACTTATTGACTTAACGAAGAATGAGTTAAGCATGAGCGTATATATAAATCTCGTGAAAAATTTCGATGAAAGGATCTCGTTTAAAGTATACTTTCGTATACTTTATCATACAAAGTGTGATTACTTATCATACAAAGAATAAAATTTTGCCCATACGTGCTTCTTTTACAAAGTCTATCATATGTTTTTCTTTTTTTTTTCTTTCTTTTTTTTATTTTCTTTTTCTTTTTTTTTTTTTTTTTTTTTTAACGCATGAAACATGCTCGCTATTTATGATGCTCGTTATGATTAAGTCCTAAGAGAAAGAAACAAAAGTGCTTGTTCGTTTAACGCATAAACGATTCGAATCATAATCTAATCGCGACACCGTATACATTCATTTACATACAACTGAACGACGTCTCTATTAAAAAAAAAGATAATTAATGAAATAATATATAAATATAGGTGAAAAGAAAAAAAAATTCTAGCCGAATATGAATCCTTATAATATGTATACTGTACAAAGTTAATTATAATTATGTTTTGTTTCATCGACTCGTACGGGGAAGTACGCATGCAGATGCAGATATAAGTTCGGTATCTGTATTATAAAGACATCAATGCAGACAACGGTATACACATACACGCACATACATTTAGACACATTAAACATGCACTTAAAAGGAAAAATATAAATATATATATATAGATTATCAAAAAATTTTCTTACAGATAGCGCGCGCGCGCGCGCGCGCGCGCACACACACACACACACACACACACACACACACACACACATACACACTTTACATTCACGCATAAAAATATTCCATCATGAAAGACGAACGGTACAAGAGACGGTGTGCACGCGTACGTAATTACGTTACGTTTGAGTGACGGTCAAGTTCTAACACAATTGCATATTAGGTATGTATTATACGAATGCATATTAGGTATTTATATAGAATCTATATAACTGTATAATTGTAACGAAATGCCAATGTCCATGGACCCAGGCAACTGTATCATCTGACAACGCGCGATCAATCGAATTGAGGGTGTTGCGGGCCTGCAGTCGCTTAGGTCCAATTCCCTGGACACAGGAAAAGGAAAAAAAAAACAAAAACAAAAGGAAACATGTGACAAGAACAGGAAAGAAATTGAGGATTAAAAAAAAAAAAAAAAAAAAAATGGAGAAAAAATATATATATGATACTGAACGGAAAAGAGAAGGCAAATAATAATATTCAAAGACGAACGACCGAGTTGGAAGGAGAATTAACCGCAGTCGAGTTATTTCTCTCAATGGAAAAGGAAAATCTTAATACGCTTTGATTCTGCAACGCTGTGCTAATATCAACAATGATAATGAAAGAAAGAAAGATTTAAAAAAATAATAATAATAATATGAAGATGAATAATATCTATCCGTTCTCTTGCGTTTCTTCGTGATCGAAACGATAATCGATTAATCGAAATAATAATCTAAATATATTTCGCACTGGTGCGGAATAAGAAAAAAAAAAGAGCAGCGGAGCGGCATAGATGCATTAAACGCATAAAGTGCTATTTAATTAATGATGGACGCGTTCCGATTCGTGCGTTATCGGCGCGTTTACGTTTGAAGAGATGAGTAAAATTTTATTTATTTTTTAGCAATGAACCTATTATCTATTTCGATAAGATATTTCTTTGATTGCATTTCCTTCGAAATCGACAATTTCGGCTGGTCTGAATTTACTTAGCACGTAGGTTTTGATGATATAAATATGAAATATAAATCACAATAACAAATTCGAATACGCACGAGTGGGTGAATCAATGAGAAAGATATATTGTATATCCCGATCCTCTTCAATTTAAGAATAGTTTGAACTAGATTCACGCGCGATTCTCTTTGTCATAAACATTATCTTGTGATATTATTATTGTTACAATTTTTTGTCTATCTTATTTTTTTCAACAATCGAACGATTATTAAAGAAATGTTGAACAATGTTTAGCA
>NC_037644.1:0-25000 GCF_003254395.2 Apis mellifera | reverse complement strand
ATAACAAAAATATTGGGGATAGATTAAAGGAGAGAGAGAGAGAGAGAGAGGGGGGGGAGAGTGAGAAGAGAGAGAGAAAGAAAATGCTAAAAAAAACATTAACGATAAGAAAAATCAACATTCATTTAAGCATAACAGCTGTCCGTCTATTTGACTTGTGTGTTCGACGAAACAAGATAAAAACGAAGGAACTCAAAAAACAAAAAAAAAAGTAAAGAAAAAAATAATAATAATAGAAACAGTACTATTACGGCTCACAACACGTTTGAAAACAAAACATTAAACGAAAAAAAAAAAGATTCATCGCCTCGATGTTAAATGTAACACGTTTTACAAGGTAACAGAGCATTTCATTTTATAACATTTCTACTGTCTATACTTTTACCCGGACGAAAAAAAGTGAAACGATTCATATAATCCAAAACCAAACCCCCTACCCCCGCATCTCCTTTTTCCGTCGATATAACGAGTACGAAAATATGCACGTAAATCGTGTATCGAAACACATTCTTATTACGCACGTTCCTTTCAACGAGGATATTTTATATTTATAAATTGCTTTGTACTTTCTATTTTTGAGAAGAACACGCATTATATGCAATGATATTATAGATAGTTTCTTTAAATTTTAAATAAATTTGTTAATTATACTTTAAAACTAAATATATATCGTATAAATTTATCTATAAAAAATGATTAGGAAAATGATAATATGAGATTCTTAAATGAATTCCTCGTTGAAAAATTTGGAAAAAAGAACATTTATATTTATTGTAGACACAAGAATAAGCCGTAGTTCATTTTTATTTTTTATTTATTTATTTATTTATCTTTTTTCATCAAAAGTGCAATAAAAAGAGAACAGATTTTCAATTTTACCTTCGATATTTAAAAAAAAAAAAATTATTTTATTAATATCCAGAGATTGTCTCTAAATATCCGAAATATTAGAAAAAGAACTTTATATCTTTGACATGTACCATAGAAGAAAAGTACATACATGCATAAAATCATGTAAAAGACCAAATATTGGTCTTAAAGTAATTTTAATCGTATTAATTTGAAAAAACAAATTCGAAATCGAACATAATGATAACTAAATCAAAAAAATACTATTAGTTAAAATTTTTTGATGAGTGTCTATTTTTTAATCATGTTATTTATGTACAAGGTGATTCATACATTGAAGACAAATTATAGCTATTTTCAAAATGAAAACTAATATAATTAAAACAAAATTTAATCTATTATGAATTTTCATTTTTAAAATGTAAAATACTTTAAAGTGTATATAATATTTATTATTAATGAATATTTTTTTTTAGTATTTGGCTTTTTTCACTTTGCAACTGTTATTAGTCTAGACAATGTGAATCACCCTCTAAAATGAATAGAGAGTTCCCGGAAGAAATAACGCGAATCATAGAAAATTATTTTCCATTTAAATGTAAACAATCCAGCCATAAAGATTTTATTTAAGTATAGTTTACCTTCTTCCCGGCACTCTTTCGTCGATTTTCTTTATAAACAATCCTTTTAAGGTATATATTATTCATTCATGCATCAGAAGCTGCTGCATTGATATATTGGCTTCGACAGGTAACACAGAAACCTGCTGGTGTAAAGACCAAAACGGAAAAGCGGCAGGCCGATCAACGGCAACGCGAGTCTTTGAAACGACGCAAATCCCTGCCACGCCAAGCAGAACCGTCCACCATCAATCCTGAAAAATCCATGTCCGCTCCTGCCTCTCAAGTCCCAACAACTACCGATATCCCGTTATCTTCTGGTTCTGCTATAACTACATCAAGCACGAGCAAAAGTACGATGTCCGAAGAGAATGTTTCTAGCGGTTCTACAGCATCACAGGAGATTCAAGGGGTACCGCGCTTAGAAACTGTTCAAGTTTAAATTTGCGATGACGTTCTGCATAAACGCGCATGCGCATTTTTAATGCGTATGTGCGAGCGAAGGGCGCGAAAGAAACCGATAAGAGGTGGCGCGATCCAATTCAGAACGCACAGCTATGGAGTGTATCGTTTAATTTGTTATTTTGTGTTCCGTATCGTGTATCGTGTTTCACGCGTAATTTCGTTTCCCTATAAACACAGATTCATTCAAATCTTACGGGAATAGTTCGCTTGTTGATTATCGAAGCGTTTAGATTAACTTCAAACGAACACGGGTTTCGAGTTAACAAAGCGAATGGTGCATACATACATACATGTTCAAAGACTTTTGCCGTTTCAATGGTATTTTCATGATCATTTTTTTTTTATTTCTATCAATCATCCGTATATAAATTTTTATCAAATGTTTATTATAAAAAAAAAAAAAAAAAAATCATGGTAAATCATGGAGAATTTAACATTATATATATGAACGAATTGAATTTCGAATTTGTATCGTCATATTTTTGACATAAAGTATCGAAAATTAATTATATTCGTTTTAAATTTAAAAATTTAGTTAGTTAAATTATTTTAAGTTGATAATATTATGTTGTTAAGTTATTTTGTGATTTTAACCGTTTTTTTAAAAAATTAAAAGTATAATTGAAACAAGGAATACAAGGAAATGTATTTATATATTTGTTAAAAAAATATTCGAAAAACGATAATCATTATTTTGTAATTTTAATTCATTGTATGTTGCACCATTCTTTCTATAACTTGAAAACAAAGGAACCCTATGTAAGTGTTGTTAAGCAGAGAAAAGAAGTATTGAATAACTTGATCCGAGTTTCTGTTCTTTTTTTCTCATTGTTAAAAGATGGATCGGTATCGTTAAATATTTTGCTTGTTTTTGAGACAGTAACGATAAGTTTTGTAATAAAAACGTCTGGTTTTTAATGGTTGGGTACGACCTGAGATTCGCATATTGCAATTAACAAAGAAAATAAATGCAAAATAAAAACTATCTATTGTATGCGAATAACTACTTAAGTTAATTATTACATTTTGTTCAAAACTATTAAATTTATATTATGCAGAAACAGAAATTTAATAAAGGTACTTTCTTTTGATACTATAATTTTCAAATCTTAATTTTTTTTTATTTGTATCATAAAACATAAATACATTTTCTTATCATTTATCATAAATTTTACATTCAAAACTCCAAGAGAATAGAATATATTGTATTATTAATACTTTGAGCATTAGCATTTTTAATTTTAAAGAACATACATATATTATTTAATATTTGAATTTAAGAATTGTCCAAATAATTTTAGCCATTGAGGATAATGTGATAATAGCATTATTACAATATCTTCATTTTCAATATAAATATTTTGTAGCAGTTGTAAAGTTGCATTTTTAGATTCATCCGTGTGATGTATAGATTCTATTCGCAATAAGATTATAAGAGACTGTAAATTCCTTGGATAAAGATCTAAAATATCTTTATCTTGACTTTTACAATATTCCTTAATGCGTTTTAAAATTGATTGTATAAAATTCATTACCGAAGGAGCATAATCTAATTGTACTAATAATTCTTTTAAAAAACCACATACTAACAAAAAGATATATGAAGATTTAATGATAAAATCAAATAATTGATTTATTAATTTTACATTCTCTGAAATGTCTACATTGTCATCTTTATTTAATTTAATACACGATGACATAAAATCGTGTAATAATGGTTGTTCTATTAATTTACATTTCTGTGATTTATATATAACTTCTATAGTTGAAATTGCAAGATTTAAATTGGAACTTTTCTGTATAGCATAACATAATAAGTGTTCATTTTCATCACAGTTTTCCAATTCTGTAAGTTTTAATAATAATTTTTCTACATAATATTTATAGCATGAATTTATAGATGTTAAACATATTAAAGCATTAGTTAAAGGTAACAAATTTTCACTTGATTCACAATTATTTAAGATATCATCCGTCAAATATTTCTTTAACAAATTTTTTAATAATGTTGAAGTGTGTTTTTCATCTCTAAGCATTTTAAAATCTTGTAAATCATCATTAATTCTACACCATTCTCGTAAAACATCCTGAAAAAACATTAGATTTTGAATATTTTACATAATAAATTATTTTATAAATTTTCATGTAGAAAAAAAATATACATACAATTACACGAAGTCGTACATTATAACGTTGATATGCTTCTTTTGATACCTTATACGACAATAGTTTTGTTAAAGATGAACATAGGGCATCGATTATGTCAATAGATGGAAGGAACTTATTCTTTTCTAATAATATTTTATATTCCTTTGAATTTTCAAGATTTTTTGTAGCACTTTCACAACTGTGTAATATTGCTTTCAGGATTCTTTCATCCATATCTGACAAATATTATTAAATAAAAATATTTAGATTTAGATTAATAAAAATAAATAATAATAAATAACGAGAAATATAAAAAAATATAATCATAAATTATATAAAATGATAATTTTAAAGAATAAAAAAAATTGTAAATATACTTACTAAGGTTATATGATTAAATATTTCATACGAATCCTGTTGCATTTCTTTGTAAATATAATTAATTTTGCTATCACAAAATGTTAAATTCATCATACTATAAGAAAGACATTAAATTTTAATTTTTTGAAATAAACATTGAAATTTTTCATAACCATTATTAAAAATCTAGTACTTTCTCTTAGATACTTACTTACTTTCACGGAAGTATCAAAAAATTTAGATTTAATTAATTTATTTTATTAAATTTAATACATATTTTCTAAATTTTTTTCTGTATATATTTTTTTCCATTAAAATATAAATAATTATTTTGTTCCAATCCAAACTTTAACGCATGTGTAATATTTTAAATGAAAGTTAAAAAATATATATTATACATATATTTTCTGTTTCTATATTCTATGTTTAAAATGAAATTTAAATATTGTAAATTATAATGATTATTATTTTATGTCCTATATATTATATTCCTATATATTTTCAATATTTAAAAAAAATTTTTTATCTCGATTGTTAATTATACGTTATATTTCTATATATTTTTAATATTTAAAAAAAATTTTTATCTCGATTGTTAATTATAACGATATATTTACAAAATTTAATATCGAATGTTCATTAGTTTTTAATTTTAATATTGATCATACTTCAGTTATGTAATGTATAAAAATAATCAAGAGAAAATATAATAATAAAAAATATAATAAAACATGTTAGTAGAAATATGTATAATAATATATAATAATGGAAAAAATAATTAATAAGAATTTTATGTATAATTTGGAATTACAATCATTGCATCATTGGTTTAAAAATATTTCATCACAGAATGCTTCAACTACATATAATAATATATTTAAAATTATGAAAAATAATAACAATAAGACTGATATATCAAATATTATAAATATCAATATTCCATCATTCTCAAAGTAAGATATCATAAATCATACTTAATTACTATGTAACATTATAATTAATGTAACTAATTATTTGCATCATTTAGTTTTGTTCAAAAGACACATATTAATTTTCATCAAAGAATAATTTTAAAAAATATTTTTTTACACTGGAAAATATATGTTATACATAAATTACACGCAAGAAAATCTAAATATAAAGCAGATTACTTTTATCATAAAAAACTACAAAAAAAAGTTTTAAATATATTATCAAAAAATGTATTATTAAAATGGAAACATATTGTTTTATCTACAAATGATAATTGTAACAAATTTACAATTTCTGAAAATTATAAAAAAACAGAATTATATTATTCTAAATTTCTATTAAGAAAATATTTTAAATATTGGTGTAATTATATCGCATTGATGAAAAAGAAAAAAGAATTATTAAAAAAAGTTGTTACATTCCATAATTTATATTGTTTAAAAAAGTGTATAATAAATTGGAAAATACATGTATTGTTACAAAAACAAAAAGAGATTGAAGAAAATAAAATTAATGAGGTAATATTAATAAATAATAATCAATATTTCAATTACGATTTTTTTTTTTTTTGATTCGTAAATAATTTTAAATTTAGGCGCATAAATTTTATGCAACAAAAATTTTACGAACATTCGTAAAAACTTGGATTAACATTTGTGAAATCAAGTCGCAGAGGGATAAAATAGGAAATGTAATTATGCATTATAAGAATAAGTTATTAATAAAATATTTTAACGGTTGGAAGATATATCACGATTACAAAATAAAAAAGTTAAATATTGAAGAGTATATTTCAACATACAATAGAAAAAGATTGTTAAAACGATATTTCGAACAATTTATTTTGGTAGTATTTTTATACAATCGATCGCATTATATTAATTTAAAATTTTTATTAAATTTGATTTTTTCTACAATAGCGTGTGAATGAATCCATCGCAAAAAAAATTGCAAATGAAAATGTTGAAAAATTTTATAATTTTAAAATCGTACAAAATGTATTTCTTGCGTGGCAAAGATGGTATAATAAAAAAATAGAAAATGCAACAAAAATTCGTGATATAGAAAACATATTTAACAATTCCAAAAAAAATGAAATATTTAATAATTGGCGTTTATATGTAATTCAAAACAAATGTAAAAGAAGAAAGATATTTGCAGCAAACAATTTCTATAAAAAAAAATTAATAATTAAAACTTTAAAAAAATTTCATAATTACGTTATTTATAGAAAAGAGAAAAAAATTAGATTATCTTATTTAAATGATAAAAGCGAAGAAATTATTCGACAATTGCAAATTATTTATATAGAAAAATGGAGAAATGCACTTTATAATGCTATGCAAGAAAAACAAAAATTAAATCAAGCAATTAAACATTGGAAATTAAATTTAACTTGTAAATATTTTTATAAATGGAAAGAATTTTCCTTGCAATACAAAACGAAAATGATTCATAAACAAAAATTGAATGAAATTGCAACTGGTTTTTTATTAAAAAAATTTATTTTACATTGGCATTCCAAATTACAAGATATTTTAAATATACGTAAAAAAGAAATTCTTGTGATCTCTACAATGGAATATAAGATTTTGAAAAAATATTTTTTAATTTGGAGAGAATATATCGTTCAAAAGATAAAAATGAATAATGAAATAGAAGCAGCATTAATATTGTATAAAAAGTTTGTATTACGAGAAGGACTTAAAAAATTGTTGAGAATTTCACTTTGTAATATTAATTATCAACGTGATTTGCAATTGGAAAATGCAATGATGAGATCATTTGAAAATTTTGAAATTTTAAAAGAATATTTTGATAAATGGTACTCTGTAATTTATTTAAAAAAAAAATTAGAACCCGTTTATACAATTACAAATAGTAATGAATCTCAATTTATACATACTCAAATTTTACGTAACAATACATTTAATAATTTTAAAACTCGTTTAATCATACCGGAATATATGATGAAAGAAGGTATAATTTCAAATGTTTGCAATTTATTCGATAAATTTTCGGAAAAAATTGATTATTTCTTTTAATCATTTTAAAGCAATAGTTTTTTATTCTAAAAATATAAATATTTATGCTAATTAAAAAAAATATAGCGTAAATAGTAATCAAAAATAAATTTATAGAAATTATTTATTATATATATATCATTGTTTATGTACATTTTATTCTAAAATGATAGCAATTCATACAATACAACTATTATTTTATTAGAAATGAAGAAAATATATTAAAGAATTTTTATATAAAAATGTTTATATTTTATAAACATTTAGAAAAATATTGAAATTATAAAAAACACGCTAATATAGCGATTGCATATTATAGACGTAATATATACATACTATGCAAAGTTTCGTAACATAATTGTGATCCTATTGTCATATTTTATCGCGCGATAATTCTATATTTCTAACAATGCACATTGCGCAATATCATTATGAAAAATATAAAGATTGAAGTGTCATTGTGAACAATATCATTCCATTTAACTTTACCATGCGTGAAATCATTTAAATAAAAATATAACAAAAAAAATTAATATACATCCTAGAGTAATATTATTTTTTTCGTTTCAATTTTTTTAATTCACTTTGTTGCATCGCAGCTTCGCCGAAGATTTCTTTCACTTTACGTTTACGTTCTTCATCATTTTTAATTTGTTGCTTTATTCGCAATTTTGCCAAGAACATTCGATCCCTTCGTATTTCACGGATAGCACCTTTCATTTCTTTTTTGTATTTGTGCAATAATTTTTCTTTTTCGGCTTTCTCTTTAGACATAGTCTTATGTTTTTTACTATCATATCTGTAAAAAATATATATTTATTATAAAATTTTATAATTTATTTACGGACCAATGTTATTTAAAATTAATACATACATCGTTTCGATTCGCGGTTCGTACAATCTTAATGGTTTTGGTTTCTTTTTTTCAACAACAAGATATTCTAATTTTTTATTCTTCAATTCTTTTAATTCTTTTCGTAATCGCTCAACACATTTCTTGACTTTAAATGGATACTTATCAAAAAAATTTGCTTCGAGTAATTTTAAAATTGGTTCAAATATTGAATATACAGTTTCTAATTTTTCAAAATGATTTTTAAATTCACATAATAGATTTATAGCCGTCAATAAAGCTCTTATTTTAAAATTATCATCCAAAGGTCCATCTACCAAATCAGATGCTTTCATAAGCATATTAATTGGATCAATATCTAAATTAGTTTGATCTTCATCAAGTATTAATAAATTACTTAATTCTCCTGTCTTTTTAAAAGGTGGTATCATTTTTATTCCTTGAATTAAGCATTTAGGCGTAGATATATAAATTATACCACGTAGAAAATTTATCACAGATGGTGGAAATCGTTTGCTTAATACAGTATACTGTAAATAAAATGATAACACGTATTATAATTTTACATATTTTATATTATTATATTATAAAATATAATAAAGTAAATTACCTCTAATATAAGAGTACATATTAAAAGACCTTTTGAAATATCTACTTTATTTTTAACTTGACATCTAAATAATATTTGAGACATAAATATTAAACAGGGAGTAGTAATAGGATGTCTGAAATCAGATGTTGGAAATATCAAGGAAACCAATTTAAAAAAAATAAGCTGAAAAAAAGAAATATTTTTGTTAGAAAATTATTAATTATATTACATAAAATATATATATTTTCTAATTAAATGTTGAACATACCGTATCTAGATATGGATATTTTTTTTTATTTTTTTCAAATTCCTTATGCTTTTCCTTAATTATCGCTTGTACGACAAATTTAGTATTTTCCGGATTTAAATGCGCAAGATCATACAAAAAGGGAGATAATCTAAAACCAATACATAATTAACATAAATTATAACATAAGTAAAAAAATTAAAGCAAATTTTATTAAAAAGTTGCATATTACCTATCAACAATTTGAAAACATTTGACCACACTTTCAACATCATCTTCCATAGCATGATTATTTAAATGCTGTAGTATAAACAAAAATAAATTTGATAATTTTTCTTTATTTATACTATTTAACGACCAATGATTGCATTTTATTATACGATCTATGATAATTGATTGATAATCAGCATTACGATTTTGTAAAAATTCTTGTAATTCTTCAAAATTTTCTGGTGATTTATAAACATAAGGTAATTCTTTCCTTGCATTTTCCATGATTTCTTTTCTTTTTAAAAGATCATCTCTAATTTCTTGTATTTTGATGTTGCTATTTAATTCAAGAACATTTAAATTAGCCTTTGACTTTTTATCATTTTTATCATTTTTTTCATCTTCACTGGAGTATTCCGATTCTTTTAAATCCGACAAATTATCTTCTTCAGAATTTTCTGAAACTTCTTCATTGAAATTTTTATTTAATTTGCTTTCGGTAAAATTTTTTATTTTTTTTCTTTCCTTTATATCTCCACTCATTTTAATAATATTCAATTCATCATTTGTATCTGTATATATATTTTTTTCATCATTATTAATAATTAAATTGTCTTCGCTAAAATTATCATTATCATCATTATCATTATTATCATTTTCAATATCATTAGTATCTTCATTATTTAAAAATTGTTGCATACTTTTAATTGAATTTTTTTCATTATCCGAAGCTTCATCATTTATAGTTTCTAACATAAAACCATCGTCAAGATCATCCGCAGATTTGTGCTTAATCTCATTATTTGTATTATTTATAAGTCCTTTCATTCTTGCCAATCGATCTGCTTCTAAAGCCTCTAATTTTTCTTTCTCTTCTTTTATTGTATCCTCTTCAGATTTTAATTTATCCGATGGCATACCCTTAGCCTCAAACTTCAATTCACGTACAGCAATATCATAATCATCAACCTTCATCTTTATAGTTTCTTCCTCAATATCTTTATTAGTCGCCGACATTATCGGAAGAAGATCTCTCCATTCAGAATCAAGTTTTTCTGTTAAATCTATGGTTTGTTCACGAATCTTTTGTTTCTCAGCTTTACGTTTTTTTGATTCCGCTATAAGTTCATCTATAATATCTTTTCTAGATTTTCCAGATTCTGATTTTGATAAAATTCCACCACCAAAGTGAGCTTCACTAACAAACTTATTATCTAATTTACCAGTTCTATTTTCATCATCGCTATATTCATCATCACTTCTTGGATCATCAAATTTTTCAATTTCTTCTAAAGTTTGACCTTTATGTGTTAATATTTCTTCATCATTTAAATTATAAATACTCTGTTTTTTATGAGCTTTCATACGTTCCGCTGCAAATCTAGCCAAAGCTTTTTCTTCTTCATTCATAAATAAATTCTTTTCACCTATACGTTTATCCAAAAATAAATTACTTTTATTTTTTAGTTTGTATTCTTGAAGAAGTGTTTCTTTCCGTTTTTTAATTGCTTTTGCACGTGATACACCCGGAAGCCCTTTATCCGTTTTATCTTTTTTACCTAATACATTTTGTTTAATCTTATTTATATGCACTTCAAATGGATTTAAAGATTTTTCGTTTCGCCGATCGCGTTTTTGTTGGGAAATTTCTGATAATAATTTTTTTTTCGCTTTAGCCATTTTTATTATTAAAATAAATTGAGAATAAAAAATTCTTGAGAATAAAATATTTTAACATACATTGATTTTAATTTTAAAAATTAATTTATATATATTATAATTATATCTCGCGATATAACTCACTTTAGAATACGGACAACAATTAATTCTATTTTTCAATTAAAATGCATATATATATATATATGTATATACACGAATAAGTTTTTAAAATATAATCTGTTATTATAACTTTATTATAACCTTATAATTTTATATAACCTTCCTTTTTCGAGAGAAAAATATACGAACACCATTCAATATTTATATATATTTATATATATATATATATATAATCTAGATTATAGATCAAAGTTAATATAAATTAAAGAATTAAATTAATTTTTAATATTTTTAATATTTTACTTAATTCAAATTAAAATTATATATTCTTATTTAAAAATATTCGATATATTCTTATTTAGACGCGTACTATCCACGTGCACTTTATTTTATCGATATTATCAATAAAAATTTTGCATTTATAAATCGTGTCAATAAAGATTACTGAATTATTATAGAAAAATACACATAAATACACTTTTATAAATTATATTATTTTTTATATTTTAAAGTGAAAATCATTTTTAATATAGTAAAAAAAAAAAAAAAATATATAGAACTATATATATTAGTCATTTAAATTTAAAATTATAATAGTTGGAAATTTAAAATAGATTTTAAATATAGGTATATTTAATTATTATATTTATTAATTTTATATTTTGAAAATAATTTTCTTTAATTTTTATTTTTTATATCGTACAATATTATTGATACTACTACTACTACTATTATTATTACTACTACTACTATTACTAATAATAATAATATAAAAAGAATCAATATTTTTTCCAAAAATAACAAAATTCTAAATATACCAAATAAATATTATATAATATATTATATTCGAAATGTATTATATTTGTGATAAAATTTATCTATTATAGCGCCATTGTTTCACAATTCTTTTTCATTGTGTTATGTCTTTAATACGATTTAAGGATTTTCTAAAATATTTATGATTTTATCTTTCTTCGATTAATAAAAATATTTTAGATTGAATGTAAATTTTTTATTAAACATTGCATTTCATTAATTTGTATTTTATGTTTATATCTCAATATAACCTCCATATAATCAATATGTGAAACATTTCATAGAAGTGTAAAAAATTATTTAAATAAATTATAAAAAAGAAAATTTTAAAAGTTATTAATTATAAGTTATTAATTATAAGAAATATATTTGCAAAAATGATGTCAAAATATAGAAGTGCAATTTGCATTTTTGAGAAATATACACAGGTATTTTTTTTTAATTATAATTAAATGAATTTCATTATTTATTATCATTTTATTATTAAATTAAATTTATCAAGATATTTTATTATAAAATAAATTATATATATATTTTTTATATATTTTTCAGAATAATTTAATGTTAAGTCCTATTAATAATCCATTTAATAATACTTTTCAACAAATTAGAAGTATAAAAAAACATTTTAATCAAAAATATCGTAAAGAAAGAGGACAAAAATTTATCAAAATAGAATTACCTAATTATAATCAACCGGAATTGGGAAACGATGAAATAAGATTACAAATGAAAAAATATGGAATAATGCCACAAAGAACTTGGAATGAAAGACCTATTTATATTTCTTCTACACCAGGAATATTTGAAAGTTATATCGTTCCAGAGGGTGATGGAAAATTTTCTCCCATTACTACTACGGTATATAATATATATATATATACACATATATGATATAATAATATGATATAATAAATATATACGATATAATAAAAATTAAATTAACAAAATTTTTTAAATATTTTTGCACTTACAATATCGTATATTATATAGGGTGCAAAACAAAAAATTGAATTCATAAACAAAAAGAGTAAATCTTTCATAGCTCTTAGGAAAATCAAGGGATACGAAGAAAATTACACAACTAAGACATTTTTAGAACAAACATTGGATATTTATAAAAAAGCACACGAAGCCTTATGCACGTAAGTAATTGATAAATTTAAATTTTTAATTTTTGGAATAGAATTTATTTGAAATGGAAAATTGATCATATATATTATTATATTAGGTGTAAAAAATAATCATATATTTTAAATTTAACTATATGCTTCTTATATTCTTTTAGTCAAAAAAAAGATGAAATACTTAAATACGTTACAGAAACTGCATATCCAGTAAGTTTCACTTATATTATATATTTAAATATATATATATTTTTTACATAATGATATATGATATGAAATATATCGTAAATATGTAATTTTAGATAATGATACATAATATAAAGAATAAAACAATTATTTGGAAATTTATGGAATCTTTGGAACCAGCACGTCTCGTACACGCAAGAGTCACAAGTATTGTAACACAGGGGAATGAATTTGCACAAGTCACTATCCGTTTTCATACTCAACAGGTTTATATATTTTATAGATTTTTTTTTACATATGACATATTTCAAATATTTGAATAATTATACATTTTTTTTCTTAGATTTTATGCATTTATGATCGATTTGGACGAGTTTTATTAGGTAGCGAAACAGTAAAAAAAGATGTTTTAGATTATATAGTGTTCGAAAAACATTTATCCAATGAATATGGTATTTGGCGAATACATGGAAAGATTATACCAGATTGGATGTCACCGATCGAAGTATCATCAAAAACTTATATTTTGCCGAAAGAAAAGGAAGAGTCTACCGATAGTGCTGTTGAATCAGTTGCCGAAGTAGTACCTCCAGAAACTTTGGATAAACAATATGATAATGCAAAAACATAATAATTATTTTACATATAGATATTTGTTATTATACTCGAGAAATGTAATATTTAAGTAAAGAAATATATAAGTAAACATATAAATCGTTTAGTTTAATACAAAAATTACAAATTTTTCAATAATATCTTTTCATAATTTATAAAATATTTTATCAATTTTTGCAATAAAATATCAAGTTTTCAAATACAAGAATTATAAAGGATATTAAGAATCCAGCACCGAATATCAATAATATCAAATATATTTGTTCTAAAATAATTGGTTCCGATATTTTTATTATCTCTTTTTCTTCGTTTTTTGATTTTATCCAACGATATTTCAATAAGTCCATAATACCGACTTCATATAATTTTAGCAATCTATATAATAAAAATAATAAAATTATTTTATCTTCTAGAAAATGAAATAAATTTACATTCATTAAGAAATTATATTAATTTTAATATGATTATTTACCCGATATCAATAGATCTTTTGTATTTAAAATTCAATGAAAGTCCTGAAATTATCCACGAACTAAACAAAGAAAATCCAACTGGATTTAATCGACAAAAGTATATTTCTCTAGCCATTTTTACATCTTCGCTTTCATATAGCGCGTATAACTTTTCAGATAAACATATCGTTTTATACATTTCTTCGATTGAATTCATAACAATATATCGTTTCAATCGAGATGCTTTTTCGTATACGGAAAATATTTTTTGCTAAAAAAATAAAAATTAAATAGAAAAAATAATTTTTATTTTTGTAATCTTATTTTCATAATTTTCTAATTCATAGCAACGTAATTTTTTCAATTATATACGCTATGAAATTACATACATTAAAAAGATAATACGGTAGAGAACCATTCAGAGTTAAAATATCGTACGTAGTCTCATCTAGAAGAGAATCTAGATCTTGAAAAGGAGGAATAAAGATAGTTTGCGACATATAGCCTATTAAAAGGGCACCAAAAGCAGTCCTGATTAAACAGGAAAATAGACCCAACCACAATTCTATCATTCTTGAAGATTTATACGAATTCTTTGGAAAATAGCCTGTAAAAATTAAAATTTTTTAAAATAGATAATAATTTTTAAATGTTTAAAATTAAATTAAATCTTATATATAATGAATGAAAGAAATATAATAAATAAAAATAATTTTCATATTATATATATAGTATACAGTAGAAAATACATCGAAGCTTAATTTCATCAATCGTTTTTCATTAAATATGGATGTGGATTTTTACACAGGTTTTACAGGTAATTATTAAACACAAACTATTAAAAAAATTTAATTTTCAATATTTTAAAAATAAAAATTAAAATAATTTTTTTCAATGTTTGATTTTATTATTTTATCTTTATACCAATACATATCTTCTTACTTTGTCCGCAAATCATGCCAAAATTGTAAAATAGATGATCCCTTAAGTCTGTCTTTAAGTTTTTACGCATGATTATCGAGTTTATCGCTTGAGAAAGATAGCTGCACATACTTAACGAAAGATACGTAATCAGAATCGCATACCAGACTTTTTGAGAGAATAATTTCAGCATCCAGGTAGGTAAATGTATCACTTCTTGTTGAACATATAATCGATATCTATGCGGAAATTATTATATTTACTTGATTATTGTACTTGATTATATAATTTACTATTTTTATTTATTATTTTCTTATTTAAAATAATTTATCTTTTAAAAAATGTATAATATAATCGTTATATCCTTTTATTTTAAAAGAATTAAAAGAGATTTTTATCCTTATATTTTCTTTTTTTTTTTCTTTTTTTTAACGATAGTTATTAACGTTTTTTAATATTTAACTTGATTCTTGATACGATTCATATATATATATATATATATATATATATATATATATAATATAAAAAAAAATATTGTGTGTATATATATATATATATATTATATATATATACAAAAGTTTCGCATAAAGATATCGTAAATCGAAATAAGAAAGATAAATTGTTTTTATATATACTTTTTTTTATACTTCTTATTTCATTCGCTATATTATTTCCATTGCTATATACTCAATTATTTAAATTTATGTTATAAACTTTTCTATAATATTAATATATAAATAATAATATTATTATATAATAATATATATATAATAATATTAATATATAAATTTTTTTCTATAATATTACATTCTATAAAAATATTTCAATTTTCTTTTTCTATGTATTTTCAATAAAATTTCACCTCGTTTTCCATAAAGGTATCGTAAATTGAGAAATTTTGCGTCGTACATTGTACGCTCCCATCTTCGATATTACGTCCGTTTTGTTCTCTTGCATAAATTTTAATAAACCACGCTCATATTTACCTTGAGAATTTGTAATTCCTACACTCCGGTCATTTATAACAACCGGTATCAATCTGAAATGTTTAATTTTTATATGAAATCTATATTTCTTTTTCTCTTTTAATATCCAATATTTTAACAAGAAACTTTGCATTACGTGAAATTTAAATATTCAGATAAAATATTCCAAATCTTGCCTATTATTCCAGTGATTCGTGTTCCATTAGCTTCGGTGATGATCATGTTTAATTCCTAAAGAAATATCATACAGTAAGTAACATAATTAAAACGTAAGTTTTCGATACAAAATAATATTTTTACAATATTCTATGAAAAATAAGATTTGTCAAATTTGTAATTAGAAATTATGTAAAAATTATAAAAAAAATTTGAATTTTTCTTTTTAAATGGAAATTATTATTATATATCAAAATTTCTTCGCTCTATATGGAATATCTGTATATGGAATATTTTCCATATTTACTTTTCTAATCTTGATCATATAAAAAATTTGAAATAGAAATTTATCAAAGAAAACAAAAGGAGAAAAATAACACTCTAAATTAAAAATTTATTAAAAAAGAAAAAAATAAATAAAAGCTTGCAATGAAAATTCGTATATAAAAAACTTAAAAGAAAAATCTTTAATGTAAATATGTACAAAAATAAACTTTTTATAAAATCATATAGGAAAGAAAAATAAAAAAAAAAGTTTATACATAATATTATAATTAAAAAAAAAAGAAAGAAAAAAAGAAACATCGTTTTCACCTCATAACAAGCGAATCTGAATCTTCTTCCTTGAAAAGTGGTTATTTCTTCTTTTCGACTTTGATTTTTTATCTCATAATCGACCGTTGCAAAAGTTGGAACACTGAAAATGGGCACAAAATTCTCGAGTTTTTTGTTCCATATTACACCATTCACGGAATGAACAGGTTTTGTAAATATATGAATCGTCACGACTAATAACATTAATTTCTTCATAAAGTAAAATTTTCTCGAATCGTTTTCTTCAAAAAACAAAAGCAGTATTTCAGAATTCTCTTATTTAAATTGCAATAGTTGAGGTTATTATTTATAGCGATGCCATTCAATATTAAGACAATATCTTGCGTTTTAATGTATTGTAATTATCGTTTGATCAATGGAATCATTTATTTCATGTTCTTTTATATATGTCGTTTGTTATAATATCAGTTGATGGAATTGTTATCTCATATAATGTAAACACGTATTTATTTCATTTTTGGAATAAAGTTTAATTTTTAAGGATTTAAACAATCTAAAGTATCGAAGAATAGAGGAGAAAAGATTTTTGATGAAAATTTTGGAAATTAAATAATTAAACAATATTTTGCTTTCATTTTGCTTTCATACATCATCAATTCATGATTAATAATTCATAATTATTGTTGCATTCTCTCTGATATATTAAAAATCTATTTAAATAATAATAATAATAATAATAATAATAATAATAATAATAATAATAATAATAATAATCACAATGATGATAAATATTTATAACAATATCGCGTAATTATATTGGAATAATTCAATTTTTGTTTTTTTTTAAACAATAGAAAAATTATAAAGAGAAAGAAAATTTGATGACAAATATTTTGAATTTTATCCAATTATAAACTTTATAAACAAAAAAATTTAATAAATTATATAAACAAAAAAAAGTTAAAACTATTTGCGCGTCATTTATCAACTTATAATTTCAAGTAATCAGAATGAAAAATAATCGTTTATAATAATAAAAAAATATTATTAACAAAAGGTTAGGTTAATTGCGTTAGAATTTGCTTTACTAAATGGCATCGTGACTTGCAATCTCGCGTTTCTGCAATGTATCGATGATAAATGTTATGATGTTTCGCTGATAAAAAATCATAACACGAAAATGCAACTACGATTTAGGTCACCAGTGAGAAATGCATTTTTTAGATTAACTTTAAAATATAACTTTATTCAATGATTAACGTGATTCATTATCACGTGGATGGAAAATCAATCCGATCAAATGTTATTTTAAATTGACATAACTTGAAAAAAAAGCTCAAATATTTATATTTTAATTTGAATATAATTTAATAAAAATTTCAAAAACATAAAAATATATGAGATATATTATGCATATTGTACATTATCCGTAATTATACGCGCTAAGTATAAGGAAAACAAATAATGAAAGAAAATAGAGATGGAATAACGAATCGAGAAATCGCCATCTTTAGCACATTTTAGATCAAGCAAATATAGAAAAATAGAGAGAAAAAACAAGAAAAACAAACAAGGAAAACAAATAATAAAAAAAAGAATAGAGATTAATAGAACAATTCACCATTAGGGTTATCTTTCCCTGGAAGCGATATTTCTCGTTAAAAGGAAAGATTCGAGTATCAACGTCTACTTTAAAATTCATTGAAAATATCTTTCTTAAAAAACACTTAAAAGATAGAGTTAAATTTCAATTAAAAATCTATTTTATCTTATTTTTCCTAATTTTAAAGATTCTAAAATATCCACTTATTTGAATATAATAATATGTATATAATAATATTTCATATAATATATGAACGAAGAGATATTAATAAAGAAAGAGAGGAAGAGAAATTGATAAAGGAAAGGAAGAAGAATTGATAAAGAAAAGAAAGAAGAGAAATGGCTAAAGCAAAAGAGGACGGGCAATTGTAAAGAAACAAAGGAGGGCAAATATAAAGGAAAGGAGGAAGAGGAATTGACAAAAAGACGAAGAGGAATTGATAAAGGAAGGAAGAAAGAGGAATTGATAAAGAAAGAGTGGAAGGGAGGAAAGGGAATTAAAAAGAAAGGGAGGAAGAGGAATTGATACAGAAAGAGAGGGAGATAATTCTCATATCTTCGGACATACAATCGTTATAATAATGTTTTAATAAAAATTCTAAAATTTCCACTTCTTTGGACGACCATAGCGTATGAACCGCTTGTCGTCCAGAAACCAACCAAACACGAGGTCAAAGAGCAATCTTTCCCGCTTGCAACGAGCTGCGGAAATCGTATTTATCTCTCTTATCTTCGGAGATACAGCCGTTTTAATAATGCACTATTTTAAAGATTCTAAAATTTCCACTTCTTTGGACGACCATAGCGTATGAACCGCTTGTCGTCCAGAAACCAACCAAATACGAGGTCAAAGAGCCATCGTTCCTGCTTGCAACGAGCTGCGGAAATCGTATTTGACTCTCTTTCTGCTCTCTTCCTTTAACAATTCCACTTCCTCCCTTCCCTTATCAATTCCTCTTCCTCTCTTCCTTTATCAATTCCTCTTCCTCCCTTCCTTTATCAATTCCTCCTCCTCCTTTCTTTTATCAATTCCTCCTCCTCCCTTCCTTTATCAATTCCTCCTCCTCCTTCCCTTTATCAATTCCTCTTCCTCCCTTCCTTTATCAATTCCTCCTCCTCCTTTCCTTTATCAATACCTCTTCCTCCCTTCCTTTATCAATTCCTCCTCCTCCTTTCTTTTATCAATTCCTCCTCCTCCCTTCCTTTATCAATTCCTCCTCCTCCTTTCTTTTATCAATTCCTCCTCCTCCTTTCCTTCATCAATTCCTCCTCCTCCTTTCCTTTATCAATTCCTCTTCCTCCCTTCCTTTATCAATTCCTCTTCCTCGCTTCCTTCATCAATTCCTCCACCTCCCTTCCTTTATCAATTCCTCTGCCTCCCTTCCTTTATCAATTCCTCTTCCTCTCTTCCTTTATCAATTCCTCTTCCTCTCTTCCTTTATCAATTCCTTCTCCTCCTTTCCTTTATCAATTCCTCTTCCTCTCTTCCTTTATCAATTCCTCCTCCTCCTTTCCTTTATCAATTCCTCTGCCTCCTTTCTTTTATCAATTCCTCCTCCTCCTTTCTTTTATCAATTCCTCCTCCTCCCTTCCTTTATCAATTCCTCTTCCTCCCTTCCTTTATCAATTCCTCCTCCTCCTTTCCTTTATCAATTCCTCTGCCTCCTTTCTTTTATCAATTCCTCCTCCTCCTTTCTTTTATCAATTCCTCCTCCTCCCTTCCTTTATCAATTCCTCTTCCTCCCTTCCTTTATCAATTCCTCTTTCTCCATTCCTTTATCAATTCCTCTTCCTCCCTTCCTTTATCAATTCCTTTTTCTCTTTTCCTTTATCAATTCCTTTTTCTCTTTTCCTTTATCAATTCCTCCTCCTCCTTTCTTTTATCAATTCCTCCTCCTCCCTTCCTTTATCAATTCCTCCTCCTCCTTCCCTTTATCAATTCCTCTTCCTCCCTTCCTTTATCAATTCCTCCTCCTCCTTTCCTTTATCAATACCTCTTCCTCGCTTCCTTTATCAATTCCTCCTCCTCCTTTCCTTTATCAATTCCTCTTCCTCTCTTCCTTTATCAATTCCTCTTCCTCTCTTCCTTTATCAATTTCTTCTCCTCCCTACCTTTATCAATTCCTCATCCTCCTTTCCTTTATCAATTCCTCTGCCTCCCTTCCTTTATCAATTCCTCTTCCTCGCTTCCTTCATCAATTCCTCCTCCTCCCTTCCTTTATCAATTCCTCTTCCTCGCTTCCTTTATCAATTCCTCCTCCTCCTTTCCTTTATCAATTCCTCTTCCTCGCTTCCTTTATCAATTCCTCCTCCTCCTTTCTTTTATCAATTCCTCCTCCTCCCTTCCTTTATCAATTCCTCTTCCTCCCTTCCTTTATCAATTTGACTGGTTTCTGTGCGACAAGCGGTTCATACGTCGTCCAAAGTAGTGGAAATTGCTAGAATCTTTGAAGTCGTGCATTATTAAAACGGCTGTATCTCTGAAAGTATGGGAGATAAATACGATTTCCGTTGCAAACGGAAAACCAGTTTATATTGCTAATCTAAATGATTATTGTTTTAATTGGTCGATTCGATTGATCATAATAATATTTAGGTTTCGATGTTAAATTTTCGAGACATCTGATGACGTATATAACTTATTGTGATCAATTGCTTCCGATCATAATAGCAATTAAACGATGATAAATGATGATTAAAATGAATTGTAATATTAGGTATATTAACTGTGGAAATAAGAAAAACTTTAAGATCTGAAAAATTAATATTAAATTTTTTGTACCTTATATCGATAATAAAATACATTAAGTTTTATATATAATATATCTTATTAAATTTTTTATATTTATATATTTATAAATTTTGTTACATCTGTTACATATATAAATGTGTGAATATTTGTGTTTATAAGTGTAAATAATAAAGAAGCTATAATTTAATTATTCTTAAATTTTCCTAAAGTTATTTATTTCATAATCTTGATATCAAAATCTAAGCCGAAAAATCATTCCATGCATTTTAATGTGAATCTATCGTGAACTTTAATGATATTCTTTAAGAACAAGTGAAAACAAAGAATGGGAAAATGAAATGTTTAAAATTGAGGAACTGACGCCATCTAACGCTTCACCGGTGAAACCTATGGACAAGAATATTACGACAAAGATTGAGAAGAGCTCAAACCGACCACTGTCGCCATCTCTACAAAAATGATAAACTAGCAAAAGAATTGAGTGTGAGCGCCAACATTTCCAAAAAAAATGAATTCTTCATTCAAGAGATAAAGCAGATTCTCAATTCTTAATTTACTTTATTATCTTAAATTTTCGAAAATTTCATTGATATTCGAAAAATGGCAAATAATAATTAATTCAGATAAGGATAACAGATAAAGTACGGAATAAACACGAGATGCATTTATTGAGATCGCAAATATTAATTCAGAAACTAGGGATAAAGGCTAAAAATTAGTTATTATCTTGCAAGTGATCAAAAATATTTATCTAATTTCTATTTGCCAAGAGAAGGCATTAGCGATCGATTCTTTTATCTATTTTAACCTCCATTCATTGAATCATCAGAGACGAGAATAAAATGTCTCACAGGATTATCACAGGATATCTTACGGGATATCGTATTGTATATTTTGAATTAGCAAAAAAGATCGGAGTGAGATTTTAGCGCCATCAAGTATGTTATAATGAATAAAAATAAACCGCGTAAAAAATACGGCGTTAAAATTTACTACTAATGAATAATTTTAATTTCTTACTATACTTTCTATAAGAAAAATATATTCGCGTTTGCAGCTATTAGCTCATATTATTCGCTATAAAATTTACAATTTATCGTACGATATAATTATGAATTGTATAATAAATAATAATGATTTCCCAGGTCTCACCGGCGTGGAGGTTGCTGCGAATGGGAGATCCACTCTAACCACGACGTCCCATCCACCCTCCTTTTACGCAAAAATTTATTTCAAATCAATGATAAAGTTTCCTTTCGATGTAGATTTGCAAAACGTTCAATCCTTGATCGTTACGCAAAACGAATAACGAAAGGAATTTTAAGAAAAACCGACGCGATAGATTAAACATGAAATTAAAATTGAAATGTTATCTTAATCTAATGTAAAATATAACTCTACGTGAGATATAAATATCAATTTTAATAAATATCATTTTATATATTCATTGTCATGAAAATACAAAATATTGATAATTACGAGATTCTAAATGAAAAAAGAAACAAAATTAAATATATATTTCACACAGAGTTATAGTTATTTTATTGACCACCATTGTTAATACCTACTACCATTACCTATTAATTATGCATGCAATTACAAATTCTACTTTAAGCAGTTTAAGCAGTTTAAGCAGTTTTCTAAAGCAGCAATTTTCTACAAGCCAATTACTTATATTTTACAAATTTCACATAACAAAATTTCACAAATCCTTGATTAATTAAATCCATAGAAATATGTTAAATGTAACCATAGTTCTTAAAGATAATTCTTAATATAAGTCTACAAATATTTTTCCATACAATAAAACAAAAATTTATTTGCAGATAGGTGAATCTATCTATAAAAAAATTTCAATAAAATCAAAGGAATTATACAAAATGGAATTACAAAAATACAAGTATCTCTCATTGATTACATACCCATTCCGTATTCATTCCACACTCATTCCATTATTATTCTCGGATACAAAAGATTATATTAAAAATTTTATAAAATACAACTAACTACAATAACTTTTTATATATTTTATTTTCTATTATATAAAATAATCTTATATTATTAATTATATATTATTATTTTATAATATATAAAATATATAAAATATATAAAAGTTATTGTAGAATATATTTATTAAAATTATATTCGTTAAAATTTTTATTAATCTTTCGTGATCTTATACATAATTTATTTTTCAATCATGTGATTCCTATCTAAATATAGAATCTAAATGCTCAAGGTACCTATGAATTGTCTATCTACTTATATAAATTTTTAAAATTTGTTTAGGGGCCCCTCCTACAGAAAGATATCGATATCATCAAGGAAAGGGAAAAAGGTATTATACGAAGGATGCATCTTCTTTGAATGATAGTCCCTGAAACAAATCAAACTAAACAAATGATTAATAAAATTCCATAAGATACAATTAATTGGCGTATTATATGAAGAATGCATCTTCTTTAAATGATAATCCTTGAAAGAAATAATTAATAAAATTCCATAAGATATAATTATTAATTGGAGACAGACTGAAGTACCACATCATTATCTTGAAATAATTGGTACTTTTTAAAGTTGATGTATCTGAAACAAACTTATTTAGAAGATTAGTATAACAGTTAAAGAAAAAACAAAAAAAGAACAGCAATTGAAATATTATGATATGGATATGGAATAATATAAGTTTTATAATGAACATTCATCATTATTGATTATAAAAAAATTTAATAAAAAGAATTTAAATTTTAAAAAAATTCCTTACCAGCGATAGAAATAAATATATATCATGGCAATATTTTCTGTAACAAACGCAGAAAGTGATAAGGGATGCTGAAAAAGAAAAGAATCTATAGCCAGAGTGGCTACTAAAATAAAAATATTTTCCACTCGATATGAACCCGAGCAAAAAACCGTGAGTGGAATGTTCATTTTATATCGCAACACTAATAAACTAATTTTTTTTTTTTAGAAATCAAACGCGATGAGTGCTTTAATATATTTAATATCCAATACTATTTAATTTACATTAAAAAAAAAAAAAAAAAAAAAAAAGATGAAATATTCGCGAAAATCAATTATTTACGCAACACTACTCTATGCACTCGAATTTAAATAACGCAACACTAATGGCGAAAAATCCAGTGCAGTCTCCTTAATGACTGCTGTCGTTATAGTCCCTGTAGCTTTTTCAGCCACTTCAGGTGGATTCAGGAACAAGAACATAAGCATTTCCACAATCTTAGTGGAAATTTGGGCATTTAATATTCGCAACACTATTTGAAAAAACGCGATTATTTATAAACGTTACACTACTTTTGAAAATAAATTCAATAAAAATCATTATATCTCTACAATTAGAAAGCTATTAATAATTAAAAATAAAGAAATTAATAACCAGTAATATTATTTATAATATTAATAATAAACTATAATATTATTTTATAACTGTAACAATTTATAACAAAAGAAAAATCACGACATATTATAATTCGCAACACTAATGCAAACGCGATTTTCATTTAACGCAACACTAATGCAAACGTGATTTTCATTTAACGAAACACTAATGCAAACGCGAAATTTAAAACGCAACTCTAATTCAACCCGTTATTATATAATCGCAACACTAATAAAAAATCGCGATGCCCATGATGACTGGATCTGGATGATGATGGGCCGGCATGCAAATCGGCCAGACAAATCTTCTTCCC
>NW_020555790.1:0-23881 GCF_003254395.2 Apis mellifera | reverse complement strand
TATACTTATAATATATTATATATTTATATATTTATTATTTCTTTTTTCGATAACTTTCTTGTAAATTTTTGTATTTTATTCATTTAAATATATTATATATTTCAATTTGTTTATTTATTTATTTAATTAACATTATTATATCCCTATATTTTTATTTATTTATTTACTTACATATTTATTCATTTATTAGATAATTATTTATTTGTATTTTAATGTAGATTTTTATTCTTATATATTCATAAATTTATTTGTTTATTTATTATTTTATTGATTTAGATATAGATAATGATTTATTTGTAACTTTTATATCTTGTTCATTATATATTTCATAAATTTATTCATTTATTATTTATTACTTTATTGTTTTATTTATATATATATATATTTATTCATTCATTTACTATTGATTTATTTATAGATTTCTTAAATTTGTTAGTTTCATTTGTGTATGCATCAAATTATTTGTTTTTGTTTCATTTATTTATTTATACTTTATTGTTTTATTTTATATATATTTATTCATTCATTTGCTAATGATTCATTTATAGATTTTTTAAATTTGTTAGTTTCATTTGTGTATCATCAAATTATTTGTTCTCTGTTTCATTTATTTTGTTATTTATATATCACTGTATTCTAATTATAATATTTATTAATAATTAATAAATCTAATCATAAAACTCTAGATACATCATGAATGAATAAAGAAATGAATAAATAATTAAATAACTAAAAGGATTCATGAAAATATGTTGAAAATATATATATATATATATATATATATATATATATATATATATATATAAGTGAACAAAAAATAAAAAAGCATAGAAAAATCTTTAATCAAATAATATAAATTAAAATAATTAAATTAAAATAAGAAATATATATACAATTGATATAGAAATAAATGAACGAAACAAATGAACAAATCTATAAGTAAATCAATAGGCAAAATAATCTTAATAAAAGAATGATAAATATATGAAAAACTGAATAAATAAATGATAAATAAATAATTGGATGCATACATAAATGTCAAAAATATATAAATGAATAAAACAAAAAGTCTATAAATAAATCTCTAAACAAGTATTTAAATAATTGAATAAATGAAGCAATACCAAATAAATAAATAAATTTGTGAAATATATAAATGCACAAAATATAAAGATCTAAAAATTAATCACTATACAATGAATGAATAAATGAATTTATTTATGTAATGTGTATATACATAAGTGGTCAAAAAGTTTACAAATAAATCACTAAAAGAATGATTAAATATATAAAATATAATTATATAACTGAAGGAATAAATATATAAATAATTTTATTAATATGTAAATAAACAAAACAAAATGTACTGAAATAAGCTAGTAAATGTACAGAAATGATGAATAAAATATAAAATAACTAAATAACTAAAGTAGTAAATATATATAAATGATTTGATATGCATACATAAATGAACAAAACTAAGAATCATATATATATTTAATATTTATTATTTATATATTTTATTCTATTTTTATAGTTTTCGTTTTGTTATTTATACACATTTTAAATTATTTATAAATATTTATTTCTAAATATTATTTACTATAAAATTTATAATTGTACGGAGGATACAAAAATAAATTATGTAGTAAATAATAATGATTTCTAAGTCTCACCAATTCTTAAGATTGGAGATTGCTGGGAATCGTAAAAGGAATCTAAAAAAAAACCGTGAAGTTAAATCTGAAAATAAAAATTGAATAAATCTTAATTCTATACAACATCTCTATGAAATTTGAAAAATGAAAAACAACACATTACTTCATATATACATTAATATTTTATATTGTTATGAGTATAAATATATAAAATATTAATATATTATGAAGTTTGAAAACAAAAAAAAAAAGTTAAATGCATTTCACAGAGAATTTTACTTATTTTATTAACACCACTTTTAATATCAATCATCATTATCAAGCATTACCAAGCATTATTAAGGATGCATTTGGAAATATGTTCTATTTTCTACAACAGCAATTCTACAAAGCAATCTACTTACTACTTTCCTTAAATTTTTCAATATAAAAATTTCAATAAATCAACTTAGAAATATCCGAATCATAAATGTTATTTAATATAATTCTTAAGGAAACTTAACCTATAATATTCAACATCAAGCCTAAACCTAACCTCTTATTCTCTTCTTACCTATATATTAACTAAATCCTTATTTCAATCACTTTATTCAAAAATCTAAAAGTAATACCTTCCTAATTCAAAGATTAAAGAGAAGCCTATCTACATAAAAATCTTAATAGAAGCACACCATCTCTACCTACATAGAATCTAATTTTACAAGATACAATTATACCTTTCCAATTCATTACAGACTCACATCATCCCTACCTATCCACAGAATCTAATAAAATACAGTTATATCTTTCCAATTCATTACAGAGTCACACTTTATCACATCATCTCTACCTACATAGAATCTAATTTTACAAGATACAATTATACCTTTCCAATTCATTACAGACTCACATCATCCTTACCTATCCACAGAATCTAATAAAATACAGTTATATCTTTCCAATTCATTACAGAGTCACACTTTATCACACCATCTCTACCTACATAGAATCTAATTTTACAAGATACAATTATACCTTTCCAATTCATTACAGACTCACATCCTATCACATCATCCCTATCTATCCATAGAATCTAATAAAATACAATTATACCTTTCCAATTCATTACAGACTCACATCATCCTACCTATCCCACAGAATTTAATAAATACAGTTATATCTTTCTAATTCATTACAGAGTCACACTTTATCACACTATCCCTACCTACATAGAATCTAATTTTACAAGATACAATTATACCTTTCCAATTCATTACAGACTCACATCATCCTTACCTATCCACAGAATCTAATAAAATACAGTTATATTTTTCCAATTCATTACAGAGTCATACTTTATCACACCATCCCTACTACATAGAACTAATTTACAAGATACAATTATACCTTCCAATCATTACAGACTCACATCCTATCACATCATACATATTTACACATCTATCCATAGAATCTAATAAAATACAATTATATCTTTCTAATTCATTACAGAATCACACCTATCACACCATCTTTATCAATACAGAATCTAAATGCATTTCTCTCTATATTTCTAAAAGAAGGTACTACCTATCAGTATAAAAAATCTATCTAAAAGATTTGTTTAGGGGCCCCTTCTACTTAAAAATAAGCATTATATAAAATGTAATGATATGATATAATGATGAGTGATAATTGATTGATTTCAAAGTAGGTCCTGAAACAAATAAAATTCTAAATAATTAGTAACATATAAATATTTATTAATCGATGATACAAAATTTTCTTGAAATAGAAATATATACCTGAAAGAAATTGATATACCTGAAACAAACTCAAATAAAGGATTAGCATAACAGTATAAAAAATATTGTAATTTCTTAAAAATTAATGATATAAAATGATAAATATAATGAACATTCACATTATTCATTTCAAAAAATTTCATAAAAACAATTTTAATTCAAAATTTTAATGACTAAGTCTTCATCAAAGAGAAAAAACAAATATTACAAATATTAGCAAGTATCTTTTGCAACGAATGTAGGAAATATAATGTGAAGGGATGCTGAAAAAGAAAAAAAATGTAATAGTCAGAAGGACTACTAAAAAAAAATATCTTCCACTCGATATGAATCGAATAACAAACCGGGAGTGGAATATTCATTTCGTATCGCAACACTAATAAAATAATATATTCTTTTATCAAATAAAAAATTTTTAAATCAACCGCGATGAGTGCTTTCTTATACTTGCAATATTAATTAATTTACATTTATTAAAAAAAAACAAAAAAAAATAAACAAAAAACAAAGATATGGAAAATTCCCGGAAATAATCAATTATTTACGCAATGTTACTCTATGCACTCAATTTTAAACAACGCAACACTAATAAAGAATAATAAAAAGATCCAATGGTCTCCTTAATGATTGCCATTGTACAATCACCTTGTGGCTTTTAGCCACTTAAGATGATTCAGGAACAGGAACGTTGAGTTCTTCCACAATTCCAGTGAAAGAAATTTGGGCATTCAATATTCGCAACACTACTTGAACAAACGCGAATCTTATTTTAACGCAACACTAATGCAAACGCGATTCTCATCTTAACGCAACACTAATGCAAACGCGATTCTCATCTTAACGCAACACTAATGCAAACGCGATTCTCATTTAACGCAACACTAATGCAAACGCGATTCTTATTTTAACGCAACACTAATGCAAACGCGATTCTTATTTTAACGCAACACTAATGGTTTTTGCCACTATGCAAACGCAACATATGTAACAAAGGACTCTAATTCAACCCGTTATTAATCATCGCAACACTAATAAAAAACGCGATGCCCATGATGACTGGATCTGGATGATGGGCCGGCATGCAAACGGCCAGACGACACAACAACAATTACTACATATTACTAAACGAGCGCAGTGACAAAATAGTAACAATGACTTCCCATCCTTTGGATCCAAACAAGAACCAAAAAATGAGAAGCCATTCGTTGCAGCCCCTCTTCGTGACAGTTTGTCGAGGCCTCTTCGGTCTTCCTCCTTCGGGCGCAATGCCCGCTGAAACTTAAATCTAGGCTCGAGACTCACTAATCGTAAATCAAAGAAAAAAAAGAAAAAAAAAAGTCTAAATCGCGGAAACTGAGTGCACATGAACGATTAACGATCTTAATGATCGTCCATCGTACGCGTGCAGAATCTCGAGCTCAACGTTCGTTTCGAAATCTTTCGCGAATCACGACCGCGGAAATTCGAAAAATCGCACGAGCAAAGCCAAAAACGAGTGGCATGCTCCGCTCGTTTCAACCGGTTTCACTCTCGATTCTTCAAATTTTATTTATTTCCTGAAACAGATTGTCACGCGAAAAGCGCGCCTACCCGATCAGAGACTGTGACAACCTGCCCGGCCCTACCTACTTATAATTAACATACACACCAGAAAGTATGCTACCTATCCTACCTAGCCCTATATTTAAAAATAGCAAAACAGGCATACCAACACATTCATTCAACGATTCTCACACATAATACTCGGGCGCAAAATCCTACACTAGGGAAAACGTCCCGGGACGCCTCCGACACCCGAGCTTGGCATACTACTTGCACACTCTAACTTTACGTACCATTTTCCTGAAATCGATTGACGATGGCTAGCGATCATTGCGTATAATGTCATGATAATATGTGTATATCTCAATTTTAATTATTAATATTTGTTAACAAAACAATATATCTTACGATTCTCAAATTTCTCTTCTCTTACGATCATCAAATTTGTTATATTTGAAAGTAAAAAAATCTAATATTGTTGACAAGTTATTGTTGTCAACAAATTGTAACGAGATTAATCATAATTATGTTAAATATTTCACAATATAGTTATATAGAATAACATTTAAACGACGCAATTCCACAGCCTAACCACACACACAAAATGTGGAAAATACGTCGTGCACGATACACTAACGCATCGTCAATCGCTAAAAAATTTTTATTAGCTTATGAACTAAAATCATCATGCCCTTCGCCTCTCTCTCACCCAAGTAACACCTGGGCACGTGAGTGAGATCCTGGCAAAGAACACGGAAAGGATTAAACCTGAAAATCCTGAGCTAAAAAAAATTATTATTAATATATCTAACGGACTAATGTTTTCTCATTTTAGATTCGCTCATTTTATTTCAAACTTTAATAAATTCTCTTTGTAAACTTTATGAATTCTTATTAATTTTAAAAAGCAAAAATATTGAAATAACAAAGAAGAAATTTATTTTTGATATATTATTGAATTTATTATATTAATTTATTAAATTTAATTATATTAATTTATTATTATATGACAATTAAGAAATAATAGAAAATAATTGACTCTAAAAAGAATTTCAATGAAAATAACCTCAGGTGATCTCTTTATCAAAACATGGTTTCGAAAACGTAAATCTAATGCAAAAAATTTCTTGTTTCGATTCAGAAATCTACCTGTCGCGAAGTATCTTCTTGCACATAATATTTCACATACCTTCTTTTACGGAAAAAATAAATATTTTTACATTTAAAATCATACTTAAGTTTATTAAGTTAACCAAAATCATTATAATTAAATATTACGATGAAATCGAAAATAAAATTATTGTATAAATTGTTTATTAACGTACCGATAACCATACCATAATGATAATACGCACTATCAATTGTATTGTATAATAATTGATATTTTTATTGTAACGAAGTCGGAGGATATCCGACTTCTCCACAATTTTCAATTCATTTCATTTTATTTCTCACTTATTTGAACCTTAATTTTTATCCATAAATAATATTTGTAATAATATTCATAAATATATTCATTCATTTTACAAATAATCATAGAGAAAATATTTTCAATCATAGATCAATCAAACTAATTATTCATATCATTCCATATATTAATAATTATTCTGTTATTTAATATAAAATATAATTATCTTTTCAAAAACGCGACGTGCAAGAAGATCTATCCTGATCTAATAAATAAAATACAAGAAAAATGTTACTATTCACGAGTATATAATATAATAAATACCCGTGGTCACTGTGCTCGTGCAAAATTCTACGTATACAACCAGTCATCCGTGTCGATACGGACCTTTCGTCCTACGACATGATTGAATGACCGGAGGAACATAAATGCATGCGACTCACCAATAGATGCGAAGAATCTGCATTGTCGTGGTCCAAGATGTCATCGCCAAGTAGTCATCACGAGGAAGGGAAAACTGTAACCAAACATGAAACAATACCATTAAAATTCTGATTATTTGAAGAAGTTGAAGCAATTAGAAAATATATAAAAACAATTACCTCTTCGCGTGATGGATGACCGCCCGATTCCTCAAGGAGCACTGACTCTACCCTGTACCGAAAACGAATATTCAATAAAATAAAAAAATAAAAATAAAAAGCTACTAACGCGTCGATTTCAAATAGAAGCGGCGAACAAACACTGACTCTAGTTTCGCGAATAATTATAGTAATTTAATTAGAGCTATTGTGTGCTCTAAATATTAAAAGACTATTACGAAGCAAACACTGAATCTATCGATCGCATTGCGCGCGATCACAAATATCGTTTATAACTGAAGTCCACGAGAAATGAACACCCTCTGGCATCTTAAACAAAATATAAAATATTACGTATAATTACGAGTATTTAAAAAATACAACATTGATGATATAAAAATATTCAAGTAAAAATATTTAAAAAAAAAATGTCTATTAAATTTCAAATTTTAATATAAATAAATAATTACCTCTTCGCGTGATGGATGATCGCCCGATTCCTCCAGGAACACTGACTCTACCCTGTACCGAAAACGAATATTCAAAAAAATAAAAAAATAAAAATAAAAAGCTACTAACGCGTCGATTTCAAATAGAAACGGCGAACAAACACTGATTCTAGTTTCGCGAATAATTATTTAGTAATTTAAGTAGAGCTATTGTGTGCTCTAAATATTAAAAAAAACTGTTACGAAGCAAACACTGAATTTACCGATCGCATTGCGCGCGATCACAAAAATTCACTGGAAATAATGATATATTATTAATGGGGGGAGGGGGGATCTACGTAAAAAGAAGCAAAATATTTTTTCCTCTTTCTATCGAACATTTGTTTCAGAAAAAATTATAAAATAAATTTTATTAAAAACTACGAATCGATTATTATCAATTTTGTATGAATTAAAGAATTTAGAATATATATCATTAATGCAAGATTATTAATAATTATGGTGAATGTTCATTACACATATAGGATATATGTAAATTATGTATGTATAAAATATACCTTTACGTAATGATAAAATATCATATAATGACGATCGAATAAATACAAAGTAAATACATAAATACATACAGACACGGGCAGAAAATCAAGCTTTCCTTTGAGAAAATATAATGGCGTCCATGTTGGAATTTTTCCCGCCTTTTTCTCGACCAACATACAGGTCCGATACTCGGGTAATAATCTGTACAAAAGAAAACGAATATTTTCAAATATACACAAAAAAATTATAAAATTAATCGGTCAAATAAAGCAATAATCAAACACAAATTTCATCTTGAAAAAGCACAATGTGAATTAATTAGCACTGTAAAAATAAACGAATAGACAAAGACGTCTAATTTATCTTGAAGGAAGGTAGGGGGAGGGGGGAGATGCGCGCGTCGCTTGTCGAAACCTGTCGAAACTTGTCGAAGCCTGTCGAAACAAATCGAGCGGGGAAAAAATGTGAACACGTATTTCTTAGAAAATTTCTTAGAAAAGCTATGTTATGAAAACATCTAATCACCTTCGACGACAACAAAGGTAGAAAAAAGTACACAAATATTACAAAGAGACGCATTTAGAAACCGAAATATGATCACCGACCTAATATATAGTATATATAATATATCAATATTCAATGATCGAAAATACGAAAAAAACTCAAAATATCAATTAATTTCGACACTTAAAATAATAAGAGGATAATTAAATAAACGAAAATAGCAATAATTTATGAATTTGATAGCGAAATTCGATCAAAATTACTTATTGCGCAGTAGAATTTTCCTACCTATTCAACGATCGAAAATATGAAAAAATCTCAAAATATCAATTAATTTCGACACTTAAAATAATAAGAGGATAATTAAATAAACGAAAATAGCAATAATTTATAAATTAGATAGCGAAATTCGATCAAAATTACTTATTGCGCAGTAGAATTTTCCTACCTATTCAACGATCGAAAATATGAAAAAATCTCAAAATATCAATTAATTTCGACACTTAAAATAATAAGAGGATAATTAAATAAACGAAAATAGCAATAATTTATAAATTCGATAGCGAAATTCGATCAAAATTACTTATTGCGCAGTAGAAATTTCCTACCTATTCAATGAACGAAAAAAAGAAAAAATCTCAAAATATCAATTAATTTCGACACTTAAAATAATAAGAGGATAATTAAATAAACGAAAATAGCAATAATTTATAAATTAGATAGCAAAATTCGATCAAAATTACTTATTGCGCAGTAGAATTTCCTATCTATTCAACGATCGAAAATACGAAAAAATCTCAAAATATCAATTAATTTCGACACTTAAAATAATAAGAGGATAATTAAATAAACGAAAATAGCAATAATTTATGAATTTGATAGCGAAATTCGATCAAAATTACTTATTGCGCAGTAGAATTTTCCTACCTATTCAACGATCGAAAATATGAAAAAATCTCAAAATATCAATTAATTTCGACACTTAAAATAATAAGAGGATAATTAAATAAACGAAAATAGCAATAATTTATAAATTAGATAGCAAAATTCGATCAAAATTACTTATTGCGCAGTAGAATTTCCTATCTATTCAATGATCGAAAATACGAAAAAATCTCAAAATATCAATTAATTTCGACACTTAAAATAATAAGAGGATAATTAAATAAATAAAATAGCAATAATTTATGAATTTGATAGCGAAATTCGATCAAAATTACTTATTGCGCAGTAGAATTTTCCTACCTATTCAACGATCGAAAATATGAAAAAATCTCAAAATATCAATTAATTTCGACACTTAAAATAATAAGAGGATAATTAAATAAACGAAAATAGCAATAATTTATAAATTCGATAGCGAAATTCGATCAAAATTACTTATTGCGCAGTAGAAATTTCCTACCTATTCAATGAACGAAAAAAAGAAAAAATCTCAAAATATCAATTAATTTCGACACTTAAAATAATAAGAGGATAATTAAATAAACGAAAATAGCAATAATTTATAAATTAGATAGCAAAATTCAATCAAAATTACTTACTGCGCAGTAGATTTTTCCAAGCCGGCAGCGATGGCACGTCCTCCCTTGTTCACTTTCCACAAAAGACTGACGCTGCGCGCCAAAATTCACCAAGAAGCTCTCTCATTGGCTGATGCCGAAAGTCGACATTTTGATTATTTCGATAATCGAAATCGTATGGAATAATTAAAATATTACACAATATATTTTAATTATTTTAATTAATAGTATTAAAAAAAATATATTATTAATTTATTTCTATTATTAAATTTATTTTAATTATTTATATTTTTCTTATTTATACATTTTTCAATATATAATTTATTTATTAATCGATTTATCGATTATTATCGATATATTTGTCCAATGATGTATTTATAGATTTTTCTACATGAAATTATTTATTTATTTGTATTTTTTTATATAATTTTATATAAAAAAATACAAATAAATAATTATTTATTATATTTTTGATCTATTTATATATTTATATATATATAATATATATTTATATATTTATTTATTGTTGTCTTTTTCAATAACATTCTTTAACAATTTTCCTAACAAAGTTTGGTCATTTAAATATATTATATATTATATTTTCAATTTGTTTATTTAATTAACATTATTATATCCTTACTCTACATCTTTATTTATTCAATTACTTACATATTTATTCATTCATTCATTTGTAATATCTTGCTTCTAAATTTTTTTGTTTTGTTCACTTATGATGTATCTCAAATTATTTATTTATTTAAGATACATTACTTATAAATTTATTCATTTAATTAGATAATTATTTATTTATTTGTATACTTTATAATATAGACTTTTGTTCATTTACAGAATTTATAAAGTTATTAATTTATTTATTTATTACTTTATTGATTTAGTTATATATATACATTCATTCATTCATTTGCTAATATTTATAGACTTCTTAGATTTATTAGTTTCATTTTTGTATAAACCAAATTATTTGTTCTCTGTTCCATTTATTTAGTTATTTATATATCAATATATTTTAATTAATAATATTTTATAATTAATAAATCTACATAAAAGTCTAAATATAAATCATGAATAAAGAAAGAAATGAATAAATAATTAAATAAATAAAAAAATTCATATAAATATGTTGATGTACATATAACTGAACAAAATAAAGAAGCATAGAAAAAAAGTTTTTAAGTTTAAAGTCAAATAAATATAAATTATTAAATTAATGTAAGAAATATATACATCAATTGATACAGACATAAATGAACAAAACAAATGAACAAATTTGTAAGTAAATCAATATGCAAATTAATCTTAATGAGAAAGAATGAATAAATATATGAAAAACTGAATAAATAAATGATAAATAAATAAATAATTGGATACATGTATAAATCTCAAAAAATATATAAATGAATAAAACAATAAAATCTATAAATAAATCATTAAATAAGTGTACAAAAAATTGAATAAATGAAACAATGAGCAAATAAATAAATAAACTTGTGAAATATATAAATGCACAAAATATAAAGATCTAAAAATTAATCATTAAGTAAATAATTGAATAAACATATAAATCATTTAAATAAGTAAATGAATGAATAAATAAATTTATATAATGTGTACATAAGTGATCAAAAAATTTACAAATAAATCAATAGAAGAATTATAAATAATTATATATAATATAATAGTTATATAAATAATTATATAACTGAAGGAATAAATATATAAATAATTTGATGAATATATAAGTAAACAAAATAAAATTTATAGAAATAAGTTAATCAAATGAATGAATAAATACATCAATAACTATATACATAAAACTATTATATATAAGTATTAAAAATATATATAAAATTTATTGCATACATAAATGAACAAAAATAAGAATCATATATATATATTTATTATTTTAATTATTCAATTATTTATATCTCATTTTTACACTTTTTGTTTTATTCATTTATATGTACATCAAATTATTTATGTATTTACTTTTTTAGTTATTTAATTGTTCATATATTTATTCATTCATTTGTTTAGTAACTGATTTGTTTTGTTTATTTGTTCATTCATTTCTTTTCTCATGTATACATCTAATTGTTTTATGAATAGAGTTTCTTGTAAGCTTCTTTGATTCATATATATTATTTTTTTGTATTTTTTTCTTTATTTACTTAATTATTTAATGTTTATTCATTCTTTCATTCATTCATTCATTTATCCACTGATATATTTGTACACTTTTTGTTTTGTTCATTTATATATACATCAAATTATTTATATATTTATATTTTTAGAATTTATCTTTATAAATGATATGATTTATTTATTTATATATATAATTTATTCTTTTATTTATTTTAACGTTTTACTTCTTGTCTTTTTTACAAATGGTACTATTTTATTCATTTAAATATATTATATATTTCAATTTCTTTATTTATTTACTTAATTAATTAACATTATTATAGCCCTACCCTACAATTTTATTTATTCAATTATTTATATATTTAATAATTCATTTGTGTAGTATCTTGTTTCTAAATTTTTTTGTTTTGTTTATTTATATAATATCTCAAATTATTTATCTATTTATTTAACTATTTATAGATTTATTCACTTAAATGATGATTAATTTGTAGGCTTTATTGTTCACTTTTCTTCACTTATATATTTCATAAATTTATTTATTTATTTATTATTTTATATTACTTTATTGATTTAGATATAATTGGATAATAACTTAACTTACGTTATTTGTAGACTTTTATATCTTGTTCATTTAAAATATTTCATAAATTTATTTATTTATTATTTTTTTGATTTAATTGTATATATATTTATTCATTCATTTCATGAGTGATTTATCTAGATTTTTTACAAAACTTATTTATTTTTCTTATTTTTATTCTGAATTTGTTTTCTTACCTCTTAATTTATTTATTTTCATACGTGTATTTCTTCAATCATTTTATCTTGTAATTCACTTTAGTCTCAATCACTTTAGTTATTTTGTCTTGTAGATTCTTGTATTTACATGGAAATTTATTTATTCATTTATTTATTTACTCCTTTACTTACCAAATTATGTACACATTTTTTCTTTAATTTTTATAATTTGCTAGATTTAAATTTTTATATATTTCTTAATTTTTTTTTGTTTTACTCATTTACATGTTAATTAACTTATTTATTTTTATTTTGTTATTTATATTTATTTAATTATTTAGTTTTTTTATATAATTATGTATTTATATATTATTTATATATTCATTTATTTTTCTGATTTATTTATAAATCTCACAATTATTTATATATTCATTAAATTATTTATTTATTTATTCTTTGAGTTATTTTATTATTTACTTTATTTATTTTATTAATTTAATTTTTTTTAATATTTATTTATTCATTTAATGAATAATGATTTGTTAATAACCTTTTTTATTTTATTTGCTTATATTATATATATATATATATATATATATATATATAATATATATATATATATATTATTGTTTATATTAATGCTTTCTTAATAATTTTTTATATTAATTCTTAAAATATTTTTATAATTATTTTATTTATATATTTATTCATTTCTCTAATAATTCATTCATAACTTCTTTGTTCTATTTATTTATGTATATATTTATTCAATTCATCAATTTATTTATTTACTGTTTTATTTATTTAATTATTTATCCATTTAATCATTTGTTCAATGATTTATGTACTTACTTTTTACTGAAACTTATTTTTTTTATAGATTTATTAATTGTAAAATATTATATACTTATTATGGTTATAATATATTAATATTTTAAAAAACTGAAAAACTAAAAGATTAATAAAATAAATAAATTAGTATATACATATGAATAAAACGAAAAAGTCTATAAATAAATTTATATCTATAACAAATAAATAACAAATAAATAAATAGTGCAAATGAATAAATAATTAAATAAATGATACAGTAAATAAATAAATTGGTGTATATATAATTAAATAAAACAAAACAAAATAGTACTAAATCATTAGATAAATAAGTGAACAAATATATGAAAAACTAAATAAATGAAGGAAAATAAATAAAAAAATAGATGCATAATAAGTAAGATAATAACATAAAGTATACATCATAAAATAAAATGTTTATAAATAAATTATCAGATAAAAAATAATAAAAAATAAATAAATAAGTAATAGCTACCAAACAAATCAAATGAATGAATAAATATATGTGTCTAAATAAATAAAAGAAACAAATAAACAATTTGGTGAATATATAAATGAATAAAATTAAAAAATTTATATATAAATTATTAGACAAATCAATAAATTAACAATGTATAAACGAATAAATAATCGAATAATGTACATTATAATTAAGAAAAATTATTTTTTGCAATATGAATTAGTAAAAGTATTCTACGAGAAAAACTGTATTCTCGCGTCAACTAAAAGGTTAACTTTAAATAAAAGAAATTCTGATCTTAAAATAATTTCCTCTTAAATTTTCACATAGAATACATCGCATTCATCAATTTTTATATAAATTTAATTTTTTTTTAATTTAGTAGTTAACTTTTAATTTTATTTTTTATATTTTAATTTTTAATTTTTATTTCATATATTTATATTTAAAAATTTCTAACCTTATATTAAATTAAAATTAAAATTCTGGAATAAATTATTGCGACATTGTTAAATAATAATAATATTTATTAAATTAAAAAACTTAGTTTAATAATTTGTTTAAACATTCATTTAATTATATAAATGTTTATATGTTATATCTTATCAAAAATTTCTTTTCATTTTTCATGTTGTAAATTTTTAGAATTGTAAAAGAATTAAATTAAAAATTTTATTCACACATATCAAAGTTATTTTCCATTGATCATATTAATATTATTTTGTTAATATATTGTTACTATTTTTTACGTAAAATGTCTTTTAGAATATGTTTATATACTTGTATAGTTATTGAAAATAATTTAATTTTAATCTGCAAAAATATAATTTTTATATTTGTTATTGTAAAAATTGTATTATTAAATTTATAAGTGAACAATAAAAATTTCTAAATTTTCGAAATTGGAAAGTCATAATTGTTCTATAACTATTTTTTACAATGTAAAATTCACAAATTAATAATAAAAATTTCTAAATTATTATAATAATTATTCTTTACATGAAATGGTACTAAGAATATTTCAACACAATTATAAATCAAAAATTAATATCATAAAACAATAGATTTAACTTTAGTTCGTAAAAATATAAATTAATTATTATATTTAATATTGTAATAAATTATTAGATGTATAAATTAACAATAAAAAATATAGAAATTGACAAATTATTGATTATTATATTCGAAAAATGAATTTAGAACAATCGGTAAAGGACGTAAATATTCCGTAAATCTTCGCGTCCTATAAATACGAGACAAGTCGCGACGGAACGATCATTCCTTATCGAACTTTGTCGGCGAGTGGATCGATTTTATAACTTTGTACCTTCAAATAAATAATTGTTATATAATAAATAATTTTCATTCTTATAAAGAATATATATATTTATTCTATATTAATGTTTATAATATTGTTGTGATATATTATATCTTCTTTATTCGTTTTCTTTTTTAATTAATTTTTATTGCTTTATTTATTTAATCATTTACATATTCTTTTATTATTAAAATATTTATTTCTCGATTTATTTTTCAATTTATGTTTTCATTTATTTATTTATTTTTTCATTTATTTTTTGATTTATTCTTTCATATATATTTTCATTTATTTATTTATTCTTCTATTTATTTATTCTTATATTTATTTTTTGAATTTTTGATTTATATTTTCATTTATTTGATTTTTCAATTATTTTTTTATTTATTTATTTCTACATTTATTTCTTCATTTATTTCAGATGTTTATCTAAATCAATAAATATATATATATAAACAAATTCCAAAAAATATATTTCTAAATCAAATAATATTTGTCTTAACGAATAAATCAATAAATAAAATGAAAGAATAAGAATAAACAAATAAATATAACAAATAATAATGAATACGTGTATGCATACATGAATTAAAAAGTTATAAGAAACTTTACAAAATCTCACCAGATAAAAGAATGAATAAATAATTAAAAAATTTATTTTCTAATACAATACATTTATTTATTAATTTATTTATTCTTTTATTTGGTTTTTGTAAAGTTATAAGAAACTTTAGAAGTCATAAAAGACTTCTTTAATTCATATATGCATATATGTATTCATATCATCTATTATATTTATTTATTTATTCTTATTCTTTCATTTTATTTATTGATTTATTCGTTAAAATAAATATTATTTGATTTAGAAATATATTTTTTGGAATTTGTTTATATATATATATTTATTGATTTAGATAAACATCTGAAATAAATGAAGAAATAAATGTAGAAATAAATAAATAACAAAATAATTGAAAAATCAAATAAATGAAAATATAAATCAAAAATTCAAAAAATAAATATAAGAATAAATAAATAGAAGAATAAATAAATAAATGAAAATATATATGAAAGAATAAATCAAAAAATAAATGAAAAAATAAATAAATAAATGAAAACATAAATTGAAAAATAAATCGAGAAATAAATATTTTAATAATAAAAGAATATGTAAATGATTAAATAAATAAAGCAATAAAAATTAATTAAAAAAGAAAACGAATAAAGAAGATATAATATATCACAACAATATTATAAACATTAATATAGAATAAATATATATATTCTTTATAAGAATGAAAATTATTTATTATATAACAATTATTTATTTGAAGGTACAAAGTTATAAAATCGATCCACTCGCCGACAAAGTTCGATAAGGAATGATCGTTCCGTCGCGACTTGTCTCGTATTTATAGGACGCGAAGATTTACGGAATATTTACGTCCTTTACCGATTGTTCTAAATTCATTTTTCGAATATAATAATCAATAATTTGTCAATTTCTATATTTTTTATTGTTAATTTATACATCTAATAATTTATTACAATATTAAATATAATAATTAATTTATATTTTTACGAACTAAAGTTAAATCTATTGTTTTATGATATTAATTTTTGATTTATAATTGTGTTGAAATATTCTTAGTACCATTTCATGTAAAGAATAATTATTATAATAATTTAGAAATTTTTATTATTAATTTGTGAATTTTACATTGTAAAAAATAGTTATAGAACAATTATGACTTTCCAATTTCGAAAATTTAGAAATTTTTATTGTTCACTTATAAATTTAATAATACAATTTTTACAATAACAAATATAAAAATTATATTTTTGCAGATTAAAATTAAATTATTTTCAATAACTATACAAGTATATAAACATATTCTAAAAAATATTTTACGTAAAAAATAGTAACAATATATTAATAAAATAATATTAATATGATCAATGGAAAATAATTTTGATATGTGTGAATAAAATTTTTAATTTAATTCTTTTACAATTCTAAAAATTTACAACATGAAAAATGAAAAGAAATTTTTGATAAGATATAACATATAAACATTTATATAATTAAATGAATGTTTAAACAAATTATTAAACTAAGTTTTTTAATTTAATAAATATTATTATTATTTAACAATGTCGCAATAATTTATTCCAGAATTTTAATTTTAATTTAATATAAGGTTAGAAATTTTTAAATATAAATATATGAAATAAAAATTAAAAATTAAAATATAAAAAATAAAATTAAAAGTTAACTACTAAATTAAAAAAAAATTAAATTTATATAAAAATTGATGAATGCGATGTATTCTATGTGAAAATTTAAGAGGAAATTATTTTAAGATCAGAATTTCTTTTATTTAAAGTTAACCTTTTAGTTGACGCGAGAATACAGTTTTTCTCGTAGAATACTTTTACTAATTCATATTGCAAAAAATAATTTTTCTTAATTATAATGTACATTATTCGATTATTTATTCGTTTATACATTGTTAATTTATTGATTTGTCTAATAATTTATATATAAATTTTTTAATTTTATTCATTTATATATTCACCAAATTGTTTATTTGTTTCTTTTATTTATTTAGACACATATATTTATTCATTCATTTGATTTGTTTGGTAGCTATTACTTATTTATTTATTTTTTATTATTTTTTATCTGATAATTTATTTATAAACATTTTATTTTATGATGTATACTTTATGTTATTATCTTACTTATTATGCATCTATTTTTTTATTTATTTTCCTTCATTTATTTAGTTTTTCATATATTTGTTCACTTATTTATCTAATGATTTAGTACTATTTTGTTTTGTTTTATTTAATTATATATACACCAATTTATTTATTTACTGTATCATTTATTTAATTATTTATTCATTTGCACTATTTATTTATTTGTTATTTATTTGTTATAGATATAAATTTATTTATAGACTTTTTCGTTTTATTCATATGTATATACTAATTTATTTATTTTATTAATCTTTTAGTTTTTCAGTTTTTTAAAATATTAATATATTATAACCATAATAAGTATATAATATTTTACAATTAATAAATCTATAAAAAAAATAAGTTTCAGTAAAAAGTAAGTACATAAATCATTGAACAAATGATTAAATGGATAAATAATTAAATAAATAAAACAGTAAATAAATAAATTGATGAATTGAATAAATATATACATAAATAAATAGAACAAAGAAGTTATGAATGAATTATTAGAGAAATGAATAAATATATAAATAAAATAATTATAAAAATATTTTAAGAATTAATATAAAAAATTATTAAGAAAGCATTAATATAAACAATAATATATATATATATATATATATATATATATATATATATATATATATATATATTATATATATATATATATATATATATATAATATAAGCAAATAAAATAAAAAGGTTATTAACAAATCATTATTCATTAAATGAATAAATAAATATTAAAAAAAATTAAATTAATAAAATAAATAAAGTAAATAATAAAATAACTCAAAGAATAAATAAATAAATAATTTAATGAATATATAAATAATTGTGAGATTTATAAATAAATCAGAAAAATAAATGAATATATAAATAATATATAAATACATAATTATATAAAAAAACTAAATAATTAAATAAATATAAATAACAAAATAAAAATAAATAAGTTAATTAACATGTAAATGAGTAAAACAAAAAAAATTAAGAAATATATAAAAATTTAAATCTAGCAAATTATAAAAATTAAAGAAAAAATGTGTACATAATTTGGTAAGTAAAGGAGTAAATAAATAAATGAATAAATAAATTTCCATGTAAATACAAGAATCTACAAGACAAAATAACTAAAGTGATTGAGACTAAAGTGAATTACAAGATAAAATGATTGAAGAAATACACGTATGAAAATAAATAAATTAAGAGGTAAGAAAACAAATTCAGAATAAAAATAAGAAAAATAAATAAGTTTTGTAAAAAATCTAGATAAATCACTCATGAAATGAATGAATAAATATATATACAATTAAATCAAAAAAATAATAAATAAATAAATTTATGAAATATTTTAAATGAACAAGATATAAAAGTCTACAAATAACGTAAGTTAAGTTATTATCCAATTATATCTAAATCAATAAAGTAATATAAAATAATAAATAAATAAATAAATTTATGAAATATATAAGTGAAGAAAAGTGAACAATAAAGCCTACAAATTAATCATCATTTAAGTGAATAAATCTATAAATAGTTAAATAAATAGATAAATAATTTGAGATATTATATAAATAAACAAAACAAAAAAATTTAGAAACAAGATACTACACAAATGAATTATTAAATATATAAATAATTGAATAAATAAAATTGTAGGGTAGGGCTATAATAATGTTAATTAATTAAGTAAATAAATAAAGAAATTGAAATATATAATATATTTAAATGAATAAAATAGTACCATTTGTAAAAAAGACAAGAAGTAAAACGTTAAAATAAATAAAAGAATAAATTATATATATAAATAAATAAATCATATCATTTATAAAGATAAATTCTAAAAATATAAATATATAAATAATTTGATGTATATATAAATGAACAAAACAAAAAGTGTACAAATATATCAGTGGATAAATGAATGAATGAATGAAAGAATGAATAAACATTAAATAATTAAGTAAATAAAGAAAAAAATACAAAAAAATAATATATATGAATCAAAGAAGCTTACAAGAAACTCTATTCATAAAACAATTAGATGTATACATGAGAAAAGAAATGAATGAACAAATAAACAAAACAAATCAGTTACTAAACAAATGAATGAATAAATATATGAACAATTAAATAACTAAAAAAGTAAATACATAAATAATTTGATGTACATATAAATGAATAAAACAAAAAGTGTAAAAATGAGATATAAATAATTGAATAATTAAAATAATAAATATATATATATGATTCTTATTTTTGTTCATTTATGTATGCAATAAATTTTATATATATTTTTAATACTTATATATAATAGTTTTATGTATATAGTTATTGATGTATTTATTCATTCATTTGATTAACTTATTTCTATAAATTTTATTTTGTTTACTTATATATTCATCAATTATTTATATATTTATTCCTTCAGTTATATAATTATTTATATAACTATTATATTATATATAATTATTTATAATTCTTCTATTGATTTATTTGTAAATTTTTTGATCACTTATGTACACATTATATAAATTTATTTATTCATTCATTTACTTATTTAAATGATTTATATGTTTATTCAATTATTTACTTAATGATTAATTTTAGATCTTTATATTTTGTGCATTTATATATTTCACAAGTTTATTTATTTATTTGCTCATTGTTTCATTTATTCAATTTTTTGTACACTTATTTAATGATTTATTTATAGATTTTATTGTTTTATTCATTTATATATTTTTTGAGATTTATACATGTATCCAATTATTTATTTATTTATCATTTATTTATTCAGTTTTTCATATATTTATTCATTCTTTCTCATTAAGATTAATTTGCATATTGATTTACTTACAAATTTGTTCATTTGTTTTGTTCATTTATGTCTGTATCAATTGATGTATATATTTCTTACATTAATTTAATAATTTATATTTATTTGACTTTAAACTTAAAAACTTTTTTTCTATGCTTCTTTATTTTGTTCAGTTATATGTACATCAACATATTTATATGAATTTTTTTATTTATTTAATTATTTATTCATTTCTTTCTTTATTCATGATTATATTTAGACTTTTATGTAGATTTATTAATTATAAAATATTATTAATTAAAATATATTGATATATAAATAACTAAATAAATGGAACAGAGAACAAATAATTTGGTTTATACAAAAATGAAACTAATAAATCTAAGAAGTCTATAAATATTAGCAAATGAATGAATGAATGTATATATATAACTAAATCAATAAAGTATAAATAAATAAATTAATAACTTTATAAATTCTGTAAATGAACAAAAGTCTATATTATAAAGTATACAAATAAATAAATAATTATCTAATTAAATGAATAAATTTATAAGTAATGTATCTTAAATAAATAAATAATTTGAGATACATCATAAGTGAACAAAACAAAAAAATTTAGAAGCAAGATATTACAAATGAATGAATGAATAAATATGTAAGTAATTGAATAAATAAAGATGTAGAGTAAGGATATAATAATGTTAATTAAATAAACAAATTGAAAATATAATATATAATATATTTAAATGACCAAACTTTGTTAGGAAAATTGTTAAAGAATGTTATTGAAAAAGACAACAATAAATAAATATATAAATATATATTATATATATATAAATTATAAATAGATCAAAAATATAATAAATAATTATTTATTTGTATTTTTTTATATAAAATTATATAAAAAAATACAATAAATAAATAATTTCATGTAGAAAAATCTATAAATACATCATTGGACAAATATATCGATAATAATCGATAAATCGATTAATAAATAAATTATATATTGAAAAATGTATAAATAAGAAAAATATAAATAATTAAAATAAATTTAATAATAGAAATAAATTAATAATATATTTTTTTTAATACTATTAATTAAAATAATTAAAATATATTGTGTAATATATTAATTATTCCATACGATTTCGATTATCGAAATAATCAAAATGTCGACTTTCGGCATCAGCCAATGAGAGAGCTTCTTGGTGAATTTTGGCGCGCAGGTCAGTCTTTTGTGGAAAGTGAACAAGGGAGGACGTGCCATCGCTGCCGGCTTGGAAAAATTTACTGCGCAGTAAGTAATTTTGATCGAATTTTGCTACTAATTTATAAATTATTGCTATTTTCGTTTATTTAATTATCTCTTATTATTTTAAGTGTCGAAATTAATTGATATTTTGAGATTTTTTCTTTTTTCGTTCATTGAATAGGTAGGAAATTTCTACTGCGCAATAAGTAATTTTGATCGAATTTCGCTATCAATTTATAAATTATTGCTATTTTTCGTTTATTTAATTATCCTCTTATTATTTTAAGTGTCGAAATTAATTGATATTTTGAGATTTTTCTATTTTCGATCGTTGAATAGGTAGGAAAATTCTACTGCGCAATAAGTAATTTTGATCGAATTCGCTATCAAATTCTAAATTATTGCTATTTTATTTATTTAATTATCCTCTTATTATTTTAAGTGTCGAAATTAATTGTATTTTGGATTTTTTCGTATTTTCGATCAATTGAATAGATAGGAAATTCTACTGCGCAATAAGTAATTTTGATCGAATTTTGCTATCTAATTTATAAATTATTGCTATTTCCGTTTATTTAATTATCCTCTTATTATTTTAAGTGTCGAAATTAATTGATATTTTGAGATTTTTTCATATTTTCGATCGTTGAATAGGTAGGAATTCTACTGCGCAATAAGTAATTTTGATCGAATTTCGCTATCAAATTCATAAATTTGCTATTTTCGTTATTTTAATTATCCTCTTATTATTTTAAGTCGAAATTAATTGATATTTTGAGATTTTTTCGTATTTTCGATCGTTGAATAGTATGGAAATTCTACTGCGCAATAAGTAATTTTGATCGAATTTTGCTATCTAATTTATAAATTATTGCTATTTTCGTTTATTTTAATTATCCTCTTATTATTTTAAGTGTCGAAATAATTGATATTTTGAGATTTTTTCTTTTTTTCGTTCATTGAATAGGTAGGAATTTCTACTGCGCAATAAGTAATTTTGATCGTTTCGCTATCGAATTTATAAATTATTGCTATTTTCGTTTATTTAATTATCCTCTTATTATTTTTAAGTGTCGAAATTAATTGAATTTTTGAGATTTTTTCATATTTTCGATCGTTGAATAGGTAGGAAAATTCTTACTGCGCAATAAGTAATTTTTGATCGAATTTCGCTATCTAATTTATAAATTATTGCTATTTTCGTTTATTTAATTACCTCCTTATATTTTTAAGTGTCGAAATTTATGATATTTTGAGATTTTTTCATATTTTCGATCGTTGAATAGGTAGGAAAATTCTACTTGCGCAATAAGTATTTGATCGAATTTCGCTATCAAATTCATAAATTATTGCTATTTTCGTTTATTTATTATCCTCTTATTATTTTAAGTGTCGAATTAATTGATATTTTGAGTTTTTTTCGTATTTTCGATCATTGAATATTGATATATTATATATACTATATATTAGGTCTCGGTGATCCATATTTCGGTTTCTAAATGCGTCTTTGTAATAATTTGTGTCTTTTTTCT